>NC_056745.1:10628559-10698559 GCF_019279795.1 Protopterus annectens
AGTAAAATGGATAAAGTCCTGTTCTTTTGCAAATTTCTGAAATAACTGACTGGTAAACTGGGTACTGTTGTTATAAATAACTTTGTGTGGACTACCATGGACTGAGAAATGACATTTCAACTTATTGTAATAACAGCAGTGGACATTAGGTTAGGTAGCAAATCAATCTCAAACCAGCTCGAATAAGAGTCTACCAACACTAAGTAATTCTGATTGTTTCACTCATATATGTCAGTGGCTACTGTTGACCAAGGTAGTTCAGGAATCTGGCTTAGCTGAAGTGGCACTTTTTGCAAATGTGGTTTAATGCTATTGCATACTGAACAACATGAAAGCACTTTATCATTGTCTTTTGACAGAGAAGGCCAAAATACTAGTCCTCCCACCCTTCTTTTGGTAGCTTCGAAACCTGGGTAACCAAAATGCAAAATATGAATGTATTCGTGTTGTAAGGAAGTTGGAACAATAACTTTAGGACCTTTGAAAATGATGCCATGTTCCATTAGCATCTCATCTCTGTATGAAAATAAGGTTGTACTTGTGGTGGTACACAAGACTGCTTTGACAGCCATCCAACGTTTATTTGTTTTATTTTACATTTGTTAACTGGGATAGTCCGACTGGATATATGTCCATTTTCAGTGGAGGCCCTGGGAGAAAAGCTCCAAGGTTCATAATACACGTACACATAAAGAACTTTTAGTAAATAGTAGTTGCATACAGGTTGCAGACATGATGAACTGGTTGCATTTCTGCAAAATTAGATCAGTCTTTGTATGATCATTTAGCTCATCAAGTCTCGTGGTAGAAAAATTATGCACTTCCATGACACCAAAATCAAAATTCTCTGCATGAAGTGCTTTTGTAGTATTTCTGGGTGATCTGGATAATGTATCAGTCAGATAAAGATGTTTGCCTTTTGTACAGACCATTTTGAAGTTGCAGTTTTGTAATCTGGCATCACTCTTTCTAGTCTTGCTGGAGCTGTATGCATAGGTTTCTATAAAATAATGACTAGAGGTTGAGGATCAGTTTCGATCTGGATCAGCCTTAAATATAATCGCGGAATTTCAAACATGCAAACGCAATCGCCAAAAGTTCCTTCTCAATGTGAGCTACTGCATCTCAGTTTGGATAAGAGTTCTAGACACACAGGCAACTGGTCTACCCCCTTGAAGAATAACTGCACCAAGACCGAACTTTGACGCATCACAGGAAAGAACAATTGGTTTGACTGGCAATTTTCTGTTTGAGGTTATCAAATGCTCTCTGGTGCTGTTCTAACCATGATCAGGAAACATTTTTGCTTGTTGGCTTTCTTAAAGGAGCTAATAACTCACTAAAGGCGGAGATAAACTTGCCCAAATAGTTAACCATACCAAGGAAACGCTGTAGGGCTTGGACACTGTCAGGAGCTGGCATTTAAACAATAGGTGCTTTTTTGAAAGAGTCTGGTTGTTCATAGGTTGGTACTAGGCTATCGGCCCTAGGGTCTATACAAGCCTAGCCATAACAATTCCCTGGATATATTTACTTCTCTCGACCCCTGTCTAGCAGGGTGACTGACATCATCCTCGAGTGAATTTCCTATCTCCCATCCAATCATCAAGGTTCCTTTTGAAGAGGGCCAAGTAGGCGCTCTGTTTGACATGTATGGGCAGTCTATTCCAGAGTATGGGGAGTCTCTGGGTCAGGAACCTATCACTCCAGCATGTTTTGTTCATTGTGATGACAAGGTTTAGATCCCTGGAGCATGTGGCTCTGAGGGATTGGGATTTCTTTAAGTGGAGCATGTCCAACAGCTCAGGGCTTGACATGGCCTTGTATGTTAAGCAGAGATCACCTCTGAGTAGACGATATGCCACAGAGTATAGCTGGAGTTTTTTTAGATGGTCAGCATATTGCATCTGCTTTAGGCCTGTGATTCTTTTAGTGAGGTATTTCTGTGGCCTTTCCAGATGTTGCGGATGTCTTGTGAGGTACGTACCAAACGGGGCATTATACTCTATAATGGGTCTAAAGAGGGATGAGTACAGTGGGACAATGATTTCCTTTTTTCTGGATGAAAAGCCCTTAGTGATGAGGTGTGCCACATAGAAGGATTTCCTGACTGTTGTGGCGATGTGGTTATCAAAAGTCACACCACTGTCCACCTGTGTCCCTAAGTCTCTCATTACACTTCAATGTTTAGTGTACTGCCACCTATGTGGTAATTCATGGGTACACGTTTTTTTTCCAAAGGGGATAACTATACATTTCTTGGCATTAAGCTTGAGCCCATGGCTCTGGCACCAGGCATCTGTTTCTGTAAGGCCCTTTTGTAGAATATCCACATCATTTGGGGATTCAATAATGGCTTCCAGTTTGCAGTCATCTGCGAACTTTGTTAGCCAGAGTCCCTTAGTGTTGGCCTGTACTTCAGAGAAGTACATGCCAAACAAGAGTGGTCCCAGGACTGAACCCTGAGGTACTCCACTTGTCACTTGTCTGGAGCTGGATTTGGAGTTGGCTACTTTTACAGTCTGGGTTCTGTCAGTAAGCCAGTTGGCAACCCATCGAGTGACGTAGGGATATATGCCCAGCTTAGTAAGTTTATCTATGATTCCAGAGTGGGGGATGGTGTTGAAGGCCTTGCCAAGATCCAGATAGGCTGTGTGGACCACCTTACCCTCGTCCACAGCTCTGGGACTGATTCAAACACATCAATCAGGTTCAGGAGACAAGATCGGCCCTTCACAAACCCAAACTGGGTGGGGTCCAGTGTTTGAAGGTTGCCAGTGTCTTTGTTTATAAGTTCCATGATAATGCGTTCCATGCCCTTGCAGATCAGGCTCATCAGACTGATGGGGACGGTAGTCCCTGGGATCCATGGTGGATCCGCCCTTGTGTAGTGGGATAACTGTAGCTGTGTGCCACTCAGTGGGCATGAAGCCTGAGGTGAGGCTATGATTAAACATGACACTTAGGCGAGGTGCCAGTTCATTTTGTAGTTCATGTAGTACACAGCCTGGGATGTCATCTGGTCCCATGGATGCTGTATTCTTAGCTTTGGAGAGTGCGGTTTCTACCTGTGTGGCCGTAATTACCAGAATTTGGCAATCTTTTGGTATTGAGATGGGCCCTTTAGGGGGTGAAGTTGGCACTAAATCAGTCTGCCAGGATATTGGCAATATCCTTGGGATCAGTATATTTAATGCCATTCGGTTGAAGCTCAGAGCAGATCTAAGCATTGCCATTTAGATTCTTGACATAACTATAGAATGCCTTGTGGATGTCTTTGGAATCTTTGGCAATTTTATTTTCGTAACTAGCTTTTGAGGATTTTATGAGGGATCTCAGCTTCTTACTGAGGCTGGTGAGGGAGTTTTTTGCATCCTGGGATTTTCCTCTTTTCTGCAACAGTTTCTTCCTTCTGTTGTATAGTTTGTTTATTGCAGGGGACCACCAGATTGGATTTCTTTTTTTGGAGGAGAGCATCTTGGTTCTATTTGGGATGGCACAATTCATACACGAGTGGATGTGCTCGTACAGTGCCTTAGTGTAGGATTCTGCAGTCGAACTTTCAGATCCTATCTGCATGGGTGTCATGAAGTTTGTCACTTCTGACTTCAGTAGCATGAAGTTGGCTATGGAGAAGTTTTTTAAGGAGGTTTCCTTACTGGGGGGGTGGGGTGGGATGTGGATGTCAAGGGTGATTTGCTTATGGTCAGACCTGACCAATGAGGTGGTGACCACTGGTGTGGAGCATCTATCTCCCATGTTGGTAATGACCAGGTCTAGGATATTGGAGCCCCTGTTGGGACAATGGATTAGTTGATCCAGGGCGTTGGAATTTATGAATTCCAAGAACCATTGGACACTGTCAGGAGCTGGCATTTAAAGAATAGGTGCTTTTTTGGAAGAGTCTCTTTGTAAGTCTGTCCTGGTAAATAAATGACCTACATAAATAACTTCTGGTAGTTTGAATTTACATTTCAGAGGATTGAGCTTTAAGTTCACTTCACATGCTCTGTCTAGAACTTTCCTGAGGTTTCTGTCATGCTCTGCTTCTCCATTACCTCCAACCAGTAACTCATCCATATGCACATGGATAACTTGAAAAGATTTGCTCCATTGCACACTGAAAGACGTCACTGGCAGAATTTATTCCTAACCTGTATCTACCAAACAGAGTACTGACTGTAGTCAGTAGTGACGATTTGGTATCAAGCATTACTGGCCAAAATAAACTCTTTGCAGCCAAGACAGAAAAATCAGTAGCACTTGGCATGAGGGCAGCAACCTCCTTGACTGTATGCATAGGATGAGGAGGTCTCTCTAATGACTTGTTCAAGTCTCTTGGGTCAATGTCAATGCATTTTCTGATTTCATCTGAGCAACTACCATGGAAGACACCAACTCAGTTGGTTCTGTGACTGGACAAATCACACCTTGCTGCACCATCTAGTCTAACTGGACTTTGACTTTGCCCTGCATAGCTATCGGACATTTGCTCACTGGTCTGACCACTGGATTGACTTCTGAGTCTACTTCCATGGAATACAGAACTGGAAGTTTGCCTAGTTTATCATCAGTCCAGGTTCTGACACCATGTCACTCATCCAGTCAAGATAAAACAAATGAACAGTTGTGGGTTTGGTTCAAGCAACTTTATTATATACAAACACATCAGGAATGAGGCTTAGTAACTTAAACTTAAAAAAACTTATAAACAGACTGACTACTGTACTCATACATGTTAACACTCTGGCTGTTCTCTTAAAATAGCACTGCTGCCTGCACATGCCCATTATTTAAATGCATGTGCCTACACGTGGAAATACTTCTTAACGTTACAACACATACTATCTTCTACATTAAGTAGAATGCTCTGAAGACAGATAAAGACAGAGCACTGGAAGGACTGGACCTAAGTTGGTTGTGATTTTGATTAATGAATAGACATCCACCAGAAAAGGGAAAAATTTCCTGAGTGAATAGTATACAACAATTTGAGTCTAGAGGCAAGTCACTTCTTTCTGTACTGGCAACTTTTTGGCTATATCAAAAATGGACACATGTCCTCAGGTTGGAGGAAACACTGTGAACTTGAAAATTGTACATGACGTTGGAAAGAAAAATTATTTTTAGATGTGGCATCAAGCAGCATGAGACCCCATTCCAGCTGTGGGACAAGTACATGAGACCCCATTCCAGCTGTGGGACAAGTACATGAGACCCCACTCCAGCTGTGGGACAAGTACATGAGACCCCATTCCAGCTGTGGGACAAGTACATGAGACCCCACTCCAGCTGTGGGACAAGTACATGAGACCCCATTCCAGCTGTGGGACAAGTACATGAGACCCCATTCCAGCTGTGGGACAAGTACATGAGACCCCATTCCAGCTGTGGGACAAGTACATGAGACCCCATTCCAGCTGTGGGACAAGTACATGAGACCCCATTCCAGCTGTGGGACAAGTACATGAGACCCCATTCCAGCTGTGGGACAAGTACATGAGACCCCATTCCAGCTGTGGGACAAGTACATGAGACCCCATTCCAGCTGTGGGACAAGTACATGAGACCCCATTCCAGCTGTGGGACAAGTACATGAGACCCCACTCCAGCTGTGGGACAAGTACATGAGACCCCATTCCAGCTGTGGGACAAGTATTCCTTTTCAAGAGGAAGTATTCCTTCTAGTGGCAGTATGTGACATATTTTTGGCCTAGAAAATGCTTCTGCTGATTTCAGCTTTTTTGTCTGGTTTAGGTGGAAATGAAATATCAAGTTCATGTGAAGTCACATTCTGCAATATCTGAAAGAGTTGGCTGTTTCTAGGGAGTGGTTATTTTGGGCTACAATATGCTAGTTGTCTAGAATTTTAATTTATATGCTGTATGAAAAAATCATAGCTTTTTGTTTTTATTTATTTATTGTTTAATTATTAAGTCAGTTTTTCGGGAGGGTAGGGTCAGAGGAAAGACTGCGATTTAGTGATGGAGTGTAGTTAACAAGGACACAGGGAGTCTGAGCAGTGATAGCACTAAGGGGGTGGTAACTTATAAACATTTATTTACTTACCCCTTGATGACCAACTCCATCAGGCTAGTGCCCTCTATTTAGATCAGACCTGAGGTGTTATTCATACTGCCTAGGAAAAATGTAAGCCAAAGCATCAGAAATCTTCCCTTCTCTTTTCATAGGGGCAGTGGGATCTTTTTATCCACCTGAATTACCACCAACTCAAGCAGATGGGGCCTGAGTTTAATGCCTTTTCTGAAGGACAGCAGCCTCACTACACTGCAGTATTAGCAAGCCACTCATCTGGAGTGGGAACAGAACCCAGAACTAGTATTTTAACACCAAAGGTAATGATACTACCAACTGAGCCAGTGACACTGCTAACATTCAAATCTGTTAATTTTTAAGAACGCTTTAGGAATAACGTGGAACTTTTAAGGAATGCAATAGATAAAGTGGGAAAGACTAGGAACGAGGGGAGAGGAGGGGCTGTTTAAGTGGATTGTGATGAATGAAACTGTTGTTAGGGAATGAGATGTTTTGGGAATGCAGTGTGGAGACCTATAAAGGAAAACCTCTGTGGGTGGGAGGGAATTAACAAGCTAGAGAAGTGAAGCTAAGTCAAGCCCAGTGAAGTGGAATGGAATGGGCCGGTCCCAAGAATATTACCAAAACCAGCCGGTTGGAGGTGGTCCTGAGGAGAATGTACACTTCCGTAAGTACCTCTTATATAATGGACAGAAACAGACAACTGCAAAAAGGTTTTACGAATTGAGAAAAGGGTCATGAGGGAATATAAAAAGAGGACGAGGGACATTTTAAGCAACAAATATAACTGAGCTTACTTCAAAGAGAAGTCATTTAGAACTTTAGAATCTGAACCCAAATTTTTTTTTTTAATTTTAAACTACTGAATATTATTAAGGAACAGCCATGCAGTCAACTAAAAGTTGGATTCTTAGTTTCAGAAATGAAGAGACCAGGCAAGCTGAGTTGCCTTTTTTTGGGCACAGACTTTTGAAATTGTGATCAGAAGTCACTGTCCCAAGGAGACAACTTCCTGAACAACCTGCAGACTTCCTGGTTCAGTGTAACAACAGTGGGAAGGGGCGGAGTTGCACCTGGCAAATGGAAAAGGCCTGAGGGGATAAAGCATGTTAGAAGATTATGTATATAGCAAAGAAGCAGGTTAAACAAAAACATAAAATGATGGACAGAAACAGAGATGAGTAATCATGGCTGTGAGGAAATACTAGCTGTAATGAAACCACAACAAGCAGAGGATGGAGAAGAACATTTACAGCGTACATTCAGCAATAAACCCAGGAAAGATGCTGAAAATAGCAGTACAACATAAACCATGCAGTTGCTAAGCCACTATGAAAAATGGGGGAAGGAATGCAAAACAGTGTATTTTTTACAGTTTCTTGACAACACCAATTTCAGATTTATAAAAGTTAAAGTTCAAATGAATAATAGTATGCAACAGAAAGACAGTATTTTCCTGATCATATCTTTGTGTTTGTGATCACTAATTTATTATAAAACTAAATTCTTTCTTTCAGCATTTCGCCTAAAATTTAAAAGTCCCTTGAATTATGGAAACTGGGCACTGAATACCTGTTAGCATACTCTTTCTATCAATATGTCATCGAGACATCTTGACATGATTCTGGAAGCAGAATTTAATTATTTAATTGAACAGTTACTATGCAGCTGCACACACTTATTTATAATGGCAAATTGATTAATTAATAGCTTGGCAGAAACTAACTGCCTTACAGTTGATTAACAAATGATAGTCCCCTGCCCTTTCACATTGGGGGGGGGCACCAAGTCTTCAGACATTTACAGAAAGCTTAACTGCTTTCTGTGTGGCCACTGAAATGCAACATCAAAATTATCTGAATGTCCCATCGAGGGAATGTGATGGAAGATTTCCATTCTGCACTTTCTATAACTCATGAGCCATTTAATGTTTTAATTTGATGGTGAAATTCTAAAAGAAAGAGTTTAGTTTTACAACAAATTAGTGATTGCAAGCACAAAGCTGCAATCAGAAAAATCGTAAGCCTTTGCATTAGATACGATTGTTGCTTTGAACTTGATATTTAATGGAAAAATAGCGAACAGCCATGTAGGTGAACAATAACACTGCCTGCATCTATCTGTGACTCAGGTTCAAGACCTGCAGATTGGTAATACTCCTGCAGGTAAAGACAATAACACCAAACCAGCAACAAACCGTCAATGTACTGAACAACACTAACAACCACAAATATACAGTGCATGTCGAGGCCCATATCGGAACAAAGAATCGGCACTGCTCAGAAATCATAATATTAAAAAATCAAAATGTATTAATGTAGTTAAGCACTTTTGTCTTCCATTCATTTAAATAGAACTTCTTCAGAACTAATCAATCAATTACCTGACTGTGTAACTCAAGTAACGTCCATTCCATTACCTGTGTGGCCTTAGTGTCTTGTCAGAATATGGTTCAATAAAAACAGTTGCCTTAGTGTATCGGGTTGCCCTGCCAAATTTGTTACTGTACTGCACTGTCCTGCCAGTACAATTTTATCTGGTTGGACCAGCTTATGAAAATAAATATGTCCCAGTAATATAGCGCTCATTCTTGAGTGAGGTAGGATTTACCTACAACCACAGACTACAGTTAAACAGTGTTACAACTTTCTGGGCAGTGTGGACAACATTCACAGAATATTTTTGGTTAAACACAAATGTTCATACACTGAAAAACCTATATTGGTAGAAGGTGGTACGTTTATAGCATAACATCACAGTATGAATAAGAATTCAGGTGTAACCAAGCGGGATAATATAACAGGTTAATTAAATCCTTAACAGATGACTACTGTAAGAGAGAGAACATCTGCTGGGGGTGGGGGGTTGGCATTTGGTGGCTTTTACATGTAATGGTAGCAGTCAGGGGGTGACTGTAACTCCAAAGCATTTCTTCCAGTCAGGAGTATTGTAGCTTAGAATGCAAAAATGCAAAACAGGCAGGGAGGGAATTCCTAGCCCAGGTCCATTTACAAAAAAAAAAAAAAAAATCAGCCAGTGGAGGTCTTGAGGATTGCTTCTACTTCTACTAACGCTGGGGTAATGAGTACAATGTTACAGTCAAATGCAAAAAGTTGTTGCAAAGCTAATAAACACAATTATTTGTTCAGCTAGTTTAGTTAAATGAGTTGCTAGACAGTGTATCGAGTCCGGCATTGTATGGTCAGTCATGGGGGGATAGAAAAAGAGAAGGGAAACTTTCCAGCAATTCCTACAGCTAAACAAACAACTATGTTTACATCACTCCCTGAATATTGTGTCTTTCGGCTTTTCCCGGTTAGGGGTCACCACAGCGGAACTCCGGTCCACTAATGATTGGCAGTTGATTTTTATGTACTGAGTTGCCAGCCCTGATGCATAACCTTCAATGAAGGTACGCCCATTCAAGCATGTCTCCATGCAGACGATGCTCTAGCTGAGAATCGAACCAGACAGCGTCTTACTGTGAGGCGACAATGCTACCACAGCACCACCACCGCAGTATAATGAGTTTATTTTGTACATACAGCGTCCATCTTAATGCCATTTTCCCCTTTAGACAGACAATATTAACAGCCATCCAGACAGAAAAAAGTAGCCTTCTTACATTCAGCACTGAAGACATGGGGGAAATGAGTTTACTAATTTTCTGTTGGCACAAACTTTTAAATGTAAGAACAGAAGTTTGTCCTGAGGAGGATTCCTTACTGCTCAGCCCACATTTCCCAGTTTACTGAAAAAGCAGTGGGCAGGGAGCTGATAACCACCATGCAAGCAAACACGGAAAGGGCTTTTACCAGTGAATAGTCAAGAAAGGTGTTTTTCCTTATTTTCTATTTGCACAAAGTTTTAAATGGGTCACTAAAAGACTTTCTGCCGAGGAGAATTTCGCATTACTCAGAATGCAGACTTCCTGATTTGGTGAAATGACAGGGGTCAGGAATAGGGAAGTACTAAATAACCAAACTGGGAAAAGGATTTCAGCTCTTAAGAGTCAGGAGAGGGGAAATTTGTTATTTAATCTTTGTCCACACCTTTTAAATGAGTGAACCAAGCAAATGTTCTTCCTGAAAACTATTTCATATTGAGCCTGGAAACTTCATAGTTTGTTGAAACGGAGGAAGGAGATGGCACTTATTAGACAAAAACAGAGGAGAAGGAAAAGACTTTCAGCAGTGAAAAGGCAGGTGACAGTGTCCTAGTGTGCCATTCCACCTTTAGTGAGCATCATGGCAGAGAGGCAAAAAGCCTTGACTGCAGCCCACACCAGGGAGATTGAATTAGCAGCTTGCTAATGAGTGCATCAGCCACCAGCCAGTGTGGGTGGGAGTGAATAATGTCTATTAGCCTACCCATCCTGAAAGAGGAATAGCAAGTCGGAAACCAAACACATAGTACAAGCTGGGTGTGGCTAACACAGTGATGAGAACCTTGGTCCTGCCCATCAAACAACATGACGTGCACTGTAACAGGAAGCAGGCGTGTCATTAGGTCCAGCACTTTGGGAGTTCACTTACATCCAAGTCGTCATGGAGAACTGTTGGTCTATATGAATACTCCCCACCATCTCCATGAGCAAGTTAAGCACTTGTTGTACTGAAGGGGATACAAGGAACAGACCTTCATAGCTGACCGATGACGGCTGCTCCAGCTGTCCCTTCCAGTAAGAGATCACAAGACTAATAGGAAAGAGCGTGACTGAAGACAAAGAAAGGTAAATCACCTTTCCAGCCCTGCATTTCCAAGAAGTCTGACATGCTATCACTCATGCTGAACAACTTTTACATCCCTTACTGCCTCACTATTACAATCCCCCAATCTTGCTGCAATCCCTGGGACAGAATTTGAATTGTCTAATCTTGTTCTTTATCATATTACTAGCTTTGGGTTAGTGGTAGCATCTGTGAAAGCACCATTATATGTCCACATGTCCCTACAAAGTGCTACCACCTCTACAAACCTATCCATTGCCTCATCTTCTGTTCCTTCACCTAATTATTAATTCAAACAAGAATCAAAACATGAAGGTGTTAGTCATCTTTTACAAAGTAATCCACCAGAAGGCCCCCTGCTGGTTAGGAGAAAGGCCTGAAACAAGGTCCACCTTCACTAAATTCCACCTTCACTCATTAGCCACAAGACCTGATGTCACTAGTAACTCAAATACTAACCACAGCACTCCGTCTGCCCATCATATGCTATGCCTACTTTTTCTCTGCACTCTGTGTGCTTTAGTTTTCTCTGTACATCCTACACCATACATTCACCCACTGACTCTTGTTTCTACCTCTCTTTTAGTGAAGTTCTTCCCTTCTCCCACTGTCTGCTTCCTCACTGCTCTTCCTCAAGAGTTGCCCTCTAAGTATCCTCTTCCAGCTCTGTTTCCCCTCCAACACCTTTCTCCTCCAGACAATGTTAAAAAAATACCAATACATATTTACATTTCTTAAAGAACTGCTATTTCAAACTACAAGTATGCTCTGACAAGCATACCATGTTCACTTTTAAAATATAGCATGGTACCAGTTTTTGATAAGGGAGCAGAAAATTAAGTACAACAGGTTAGCTTCATGTAAGAAATGGAGGGCTCATGGATGAGAAAAGGCCAAACGATGAGACACAGATGATACTATCAACAACTGAGAATCTTGCGTCTATGGTAAATTACACCCCCACAAGTTAAAGTTAAAATCAGCGGATGAAGTAAAAATGCTGGATGTGTGATGAAGAAAATACAGGTTTATATATATATATATATATATATATATATATATATGTTCTGGGAATGCAGCAGAGTCCAGAGGAGATGCAAATAGTGTACATTGGGATGGAAACATATTTATGTTATGAAATCAGATTGGTATTTGAATTTTTTGGGTATAAAGCGTGAAGTAAGGGTAGTGGGAACCTAAGTCTGGGCAGAACAAAAGAGAAAGTTTAGGTGTCTATGTTCCTTTTTTGCCAAATACAGTCTTAGTACATGAGTATAAAAGTAGGACTGATCAGATATTGTGTAATGTACATTCAGAGTATCTGAAGATGATGTACAGAGTAGATCACTTCTAAAATTAAGTGTGTCTACAAAAAAAAGTTATGGAATAGAATATACTCTTTATACTGTTTTACTGCAATCCAGCAGTACCCTATTAAAGGAGAACCTTAATATATCAAAAATATATCTATCTATTAATGGAGATCTTACTCTATCAAAAAATATATCTATTAATGGAGAACCTTAATCTATCAACAATATATCTATTAATGGAGAACCTTAATCTATCAAAAATATATCTATTAATGGAAAACCTTAATCTATCAAAAATATATCTATATATTAATGGAGATCTTACTCTATCAAAAATATATCTATTAATAGAGACCTTAATCTATCAAAAATATATATATTAATGGAGATCTTAATCTGTCAAAATATAGCTATTAATGGAGACCTTAATCTATCAAAAATATGTCTATTAATGGAGAACCTTAATCTATCAAAGATATATCCATCTATTAATAGAGATCTTAACCTTTCAAAAAATATATCTATTAATGGAGAACCTTAATCTATCAAAAATATATCTATCTATTAATGGAGATATTAATCTATCAAAAATATATCTATTAATGGAGAACCTTAATCTATCAAAAATATATATATTAATGGAGAACCTTAATCTATCAAAAATATATCTATTAATGGAGATCCTAATCTATCAAAAAATATATCTATTAATAGAGAACCTTAATCTATCAAAAATATAGCTATTAATGGAGATCTTAATCTATCAAAAAATCTATCAATATGGCCTCGCTGGTCCTCTTCAAGAGAAATCTTGATGAGCGAATGGGAAATAGAAAATTCACCTCGGGGATCACTCCAGTGGCTCTACTCGACAGAGGCACTGGGAACTAAGGTTGGGTGGCACAATGCCATGGGTAATCCTATGGGCTAGGCTTGTAAAGGCTCCAGGGCAATTAGCCTAGTATACACCTATGAACCTATGAACCTATACATAGAGGCAGCTCATAATGAAATGGCTAACTGTTGTAAACATGAACCAGTGGAATTGGAGATCTGGATATTATGGCACATATTCAACCTATGAGTGACTTGTCTGATAATTTCAATAAAAAATAATTTAATAAAAAGAAATTTAGAATGGTACCAAGAGGACTGAAATTTCTCAAGCATGCACTGTGATAAAGATAAAAACTTTTAATTTTAAATGGCAAGGATGATTTCATTTTGCCTCATTAAAATGACACAATTAATACCAGCAGCTACTGCTTTTGCAGTGAATAAAGTAAAAGAAGAAATTAAGTTTTGTGGCACAGTAACAAACTAGACATAGTAACTCAGCGTAGTAGAATTTTCCAAAACCTAAGCTAGACAAACAAACTTGAGCTGCATTACTATATGCTGTATGAGAGAAAGCTGAAAATAATTAGAGATTATTCTGAATGTAAAACAGTGGCGTGCTTTCATGGAAAAAGAGATTAACAATAAAAAAAATGGTCTGCCAAAAGTAAGCGAAGAGATCTATGCAAATGATTCTGACTACACAGGAAGAGACAATGTTGCTAACATACCTGAACCTTTTGATACTGAAAGGAAACCAGTGAGACATTCAGACATGAAAGTGACAGTGTTTGGGCCTTGCATTCCATAAAAAAGATACATTTGTTATTAAAGCTCACACCACAAGGTCAGGCCAGCAAACTCTTATACCATTAAGAGCAAGTAACACTTCTCTGGTGCCTCAGCTTTCAGAAAAGCCTTTTCAGAGTACATCTTTCTGCAAGTAAGCATAGACTTAAACACATGCATTTAGTCAGTTGAATAATTATCCAATTAAGAATTCACTAAAAAAGCCAACTAAGAAGGTTAACGTTTAATATTCTTTTTAACCTTCTTATATTAAATGCTTAAGAGAATTCCCTATTCAAACCTCTTGGAAACATTGGATCATATTTTAAAATAAATATTGCTTCCTTCCTTCTTAAATGTTTCTTAAATTTTTTCATCAGTACTAAACCTAATATTTACTTGTTCCAAACCAGTTGCCTGCAACCCTTGTGGGTCTCCATTATGGTGTTCCTTAAAGTGCAAAGCTACAGGACTCTGAAATCTTTGCTTCTTGATGTCCCTTGTGTGCTCTTTTAATCTTGCAGCAAAACTTCTCTTTCTCAATATAGTATAATATAAAATAATCCACAAGGACATTTTAAACAATATATAACCTTCTCACTATTGTAAGTGAAGCTACGTCTTCTATCAAATTTTTTCCATTAATGCTTTCAAAACTGTCGACTATGTGTTTGCATACGGTGCAATTGTCATGTGGATAAGTTCCATATCTCACTATATTATTTTCTATATTTTTTGGTCTCTTAAATTTTCCATGTACTAACATGTCCTTAAGACTCCTGCCTCTTTTATACAAAAAACAAAGTTTAACATTCTTTAGGCAGAATTTTTCTTTCTGTATATAGGGCCAGTAATACCTAACTATTTTCTTTAAAATGTTAGAAAAATTAGTATACTTTCTGCATTATTATGTTCTGTGCTTTATTCACTTTTTTATTCATTACTTTATTATACCCCAACCACACTTTCTCTGGCTCATAGCCCCTTTCTATAAACATGTTAGCTGTATTTTAAACTTCTTTCTCACATTCCTTCCTGTCACTACATAAATGTTTAACCATATCCATTTCAACATAAGTAATGGAAGAAATTGTGTGTGTGTGTGTGTGTGTGGGGGGGGGGGGGCAACATAATGCTTGGTTGTCCCATTTTTCTAAATATTTTAGTTGTAAGTTTACCATCTTCTTGCCCTTCTATTGTGACATCCAAATAATTTACTGTCTTTCCTTTTTGTAACCCATCAAATTTGATCTCAGACCTGTTCACTTGCAGTTCTTGAACAAACTTTTCCACCTCTGCATAACCCACCTTGCATACAAAAATCAAATCATCAATGTATCTGTAAAAATGAATTACATGTTTTCTAAAAAGTCATTCCTGTACACATATAAATTTTCATAGAGACCCATAAATAAATTGGCATATGTAAGGGCAAAAGCTGACTCATAGTTGTTCCACACTTCAGATAATACAGAGAGCCATTAAATTCAAATATATTATTTTCCAAACAGAACAATATCAGTTCAATAATATACTGTGTACTGGGCCTTTCCCCAGAAATAAAAAGCATGTTCTTCTGCCGTACTATTTTCTTTACTTTGTCCAGAAAATCAAAGCTGTCTGATATAGGAAGGTAGTTGTATCACCTTTTTTAACAAAAAATGATGCAAAAAACATCCTAAATTATGGGTTATATAATTGCAGGCAGATACAATGGGATGACCTGGAGGGTTAACCTTGCTTTTATGTATTTTAGGCACACAAAAAAACTTTGCCAACTCACTGATTTTATTTAAAAACTTATTTTTAGCATCTTCATGATTAAAATAATTTAGTCTGACCCCTTTATGTATTAATTCTTCAAAGTTCTTAACCATCTCCTGATAAGTTAAGAAACCTACTTTATCATAGATTTTGTAATTTTCTAGATGGTGTAAACACATATTTACATATCGTGTATAATGCATCATTACTAGTTGTCCCCCCTTGTCTGTAGGCTTGAATATAAGCTCCTTTCTTTCCCTTAATTTTTTTAAAGTGACCCATTATTTTTGTGTCATATTATATTAAATTTCACTTCTAAAAAATGACTGCACTCTTGCTCTATCGCATAATTTAACATACGGTGAAGCATTTCAATTTTATCACACTTGAAAGGAGGCATAACTTTGCTTGTATTAGAAACACCATTGGTATCAAAATTACTATAAGCATTGCATTTTAAGTCAGAATTACAAGAAAAACACTCTCTTCATTACTAACAGCATCGACAAACCTTGCATTGTTCACATCTGCTTCTAAATATTTTGTTTGATTTCCATAGAAATCTAGTAAATGTAACTTGAGAACAAAATTGAATACCTCCCCCTTTAACTCATACATTCTGGGAAGAAACGTTAGGATAAATTTCAAACCCCTGTGTAAAACATTTTTTCTTCATTACTAATAATGCATTCAGACAAGTTTACAATATATTCAAACCCGCTCACATTTATATTATTAGAAAGTCCCATTTTATTATGTCCATTTTCCCGTTTGTTGGTTCGGGAATTATATCCAGCACCACACTGTTGATCCTGCCAACTTCTCTTCTTATCCTCTTGTTGTAACCCAGGTTAGTCCTGAAAATTTCTGTTTAGATACCCTGGATTCTGTCCCTTTGGTAGCTGTGGGTGGTCTTTCCCTTCACCTTCCACTGATGAGGCTCCACTTTCAGCCGATGTATAATAATTCACAGATTGTTCAGTTAACTCCTTCCCTTCCTGGAACCTAACCTGCTGCTTTTTGTTGGTTTTGGAAGAAGAAATGAACACTTGTTTGCATTCGTGATCCTGATTGTCTCTCAACAGTTTTTTCTTTTTACGATCCATGAGCTCTTTTTCATAGGTCAACAATTTATCATTGACACTCTGCAAGTAGCCGTCAAAGGCTTCCTGACTGATCTTACTTGCAATATTTGAAGAGGCTTGTTTGATTTCAGATTTCAGCATAGCCCTCTTCAGCATATCTCTCTCTCCACCAGAATGCTGACCCACTCAGCACTACGTCTGCGCGCGGCTGCCACCCAGCGTTCATGAAATGCTATGTCAGCTTTACTGGTCAAATCAAATGGTGTAGAAGGATTACCCAAGGCTCATAAGCCTCTAGGTGTTATATCTAGTTCTTGGTATCTGTTTAGACTCTGTAAGTTGAAAAAACAGACATCTCTTTAAAAATCAGTCTCTCTGCTTATTCTAATAAAGCTTGCACTTCAGGTATTACAGAAACATTCATTCTCTTACCCACTGTTGAGAATGGATTCACTGACCGTTTCTGCCTGTTCTCATCCCACCTGGAGTATGTACTTGTAGCAGACTCCGGATATGGAGCAGCACCATCATTGCCATGGGTTAATGGACCCCGACCCTCCCCTTCTCTTACCTGGGAGGAAATTAAAAAAGTACCCAAAGTTCTTTGACTGGAATCCATTTCCAATTCTCTAAACAGTCTTGGGAGTCTCACAAATGATTCACTGGCCATAAATGAAGCACCACGCTATAGAACAAAGCAAAACTCACACCACAAATTCAAGGCCAGATGAATTCACTCAGTTCAATACACAGACTGATTTATTAAAGCTGCTAAGTTTGCAGGAAAGAAAGCCAAGTGTGAACACATTGACTGAGTCCAAACTTTATGGCAAAGCCAAAGTACAGCAGAGATTAACAAGTGTCATCAATCAGCAAGAAACATAGTACTCTAAAATTAATTCAAGAGGAAGTCATTATGGAAAAGCAGAAGAAACAGCAGAATGAGAAATGCCAGTGCACCATTTCAGTGAGACTGTGACTGCTCATTCTCAAATATAATGATACTGTGGCCAAATGTTTGTCAAAACTTCTAAAGTCCTAAACCAATACAGAACTAATGCATTCAGCAACACCATCTGTGAATGTAAGTCTCCATGACTTGATTTGTGATTTGTATTTGCTTACCAGATGAAAGGGCGGCCACGGTGGTGCAGCGGTTAGCACTGTCGCCTCACAGCAAGAGGTTCTCCGGTTTCATTCTCGGCTGGGGTGCCTTCTGTGTGGAGTCTGCATGTCCTCCCTGTGGTCGCGTGAGTTTCCCCCGGGTGCTCCGGTTTCCTTCCACATCCCAGAGACATGCAGTAGGTGGATTGGACACTCTAAATTGGCCCTAGGTGTGAGTGTGTGCATGTGTGTGCCTTCTGTGGAAGGTTGGGTGCCGGGCTGGCAACTCGACACTGTAAAACTCCACTGCCAATCATGAGCAGACAGATGATCCGCTGTGGTGACCCCTAACCGGGAAAAGCCAGAAGAAGAAGAAGAAGATTTGCTTACCAGATGAAACAATTTATAGCTAATATTTGAAAATAAAGGTATAAGATAATATTTATTCTGAATACAAATAACTTTGACTATATTCCTCTTTCCCCATTGTGACCATTTTTGAACTGATAATAAACTGGAATTTCATGATTTATGCAAACACAGAGCATTAAACAGGTTAGATTCTAATAAAAATAATATTACCACAACTGATTAAGAAAGCAATTCATACTGTCTCTTATTTTGAAAGTCTGGAAGAGATGCTATTGGAGAGTATGATGAATGGATATATAATTTCCCACTTGTCGTCAACAAATAATGTGGTGAGAAGAAGTTTTTTCTCAATCGACATTGCTGCAATCTAATGTGTGAAGGGTGAACAGTTTTAAAAGTCTGTAGAGGAGTCCAGATGTTTCTTCTTATACCTCCTCTTCCTCAGGGATCTAAAAGACGAGTCAGACATAGAGAAGGAGAAAGCATAATCTGTGCTCCAGGGTACAGGAACATGCTCTTAAAAAAATTGACCGTACAGTCCTTATCAGGAGGTCATAGGACAGGATGGTGTGGGGATCTTGAGGTGATACCAGATACATAATAGGAAGGGAGGCATTAAGAAGACATTAAACCTGCCAATGGATGAAGAGACAGCATCAATGTTAGTATCAGACTCAAAATCTAGGCTGAAAATGTTGATGTTCCACTAACTGGGCAAGAAGGAATGACACTGATGGAATCTTTCCCAACAAAGTTGAGAACAGCGGTGCCAACTCACAGACATAAGTTAAGAGGCAACAGAATGATCTGACACAGCGTGGTCAGAACCAAAAAGGATGGATCTAAGAATACTGTCCTGAAGATGAGAATACACACAGCGCTGAGGGAAATGACGTCAGCAGTGGGGGACCAATTGGCACTAACTGTACAATAGATGTGGCTTCAGGGGGGGAAACTGCGGCTGCAAAAACTGGCATGTCAAGGAGTCGGATTCTAAGGAACTGGAAATTAAGCAGATAGAGGACACAGATGTACTAGATCTACACTGGGGGAGGGGTCTAAAAGAACAAAGACCCCAAACAGTTGCTGCTGTACCAAAGCAATAGTTTTCAGTAACTTCCCACGTTATGGCAGTGTGAACCCACCTAGGTGTCAAGAGTCCTGGAACCCAAAATTCCAAAGTAACTTTCACCTCCCTGTTAGTCACCAATTTGGTAAGAGATGGAACCTGCAGGAGGTGGAAAGCAGTGTCCGTAAGAACAGGAGAACTATGAATTGTGGAGTCAAGGACTTGAACAGCCCCTTTTCAGCTAGGGGCTTCATAAGAACAGAGAATGCCTCGGAAGGAAAGCACTAGCGTTGTTTTAACTTTTTATGATGCTCGACCTTGAGCCTTAGGGTCAGAGGCTTCTGGTGCCTTTCACTCATGGGCACAGCAGAAGGCAATGTTGCTAATACAGCTGAATTCTTTGATATTGAAAGGAAACCAGAACTTGAGATCGACTGACATCAGTATTGACCCTAGCAGAAGACCATGTACCAAGAGCTTCCTTGTGCAAATACAACCCAAGTCCTTCAAGAAGATTCATGCAGTACTTTTTTCATTATAGGGAGATTTATGAAGTTGACACTCCCCAGCAGAATCTTAGCTGGGTCAAAAAAGTCTTTTGAAGTTTAAGACCAAAAAAAAAAGGTCTTCCTTTGGCTTCTTAAATGAATGCCGATACTGCACTGATACCCCATTGCTCTACTGACCATTGCTAATTGCACCCCCTAATAGCTTGTACGCAAGACAGCCGCTCCCTTGTCCCACCCTAGCAATAACTGTGCTGTGCTATACTCTAGAGATGCAGAAGTGGGGAACGCCACTATCAAGAACCATACCATAACAATAAATGGAGTTCCTGGGACTGTGGCAACTGAACAACAATTACAGTGAAATGAAAAAACTCTTCAAAGAATGAAGCAAGAGAAGAAAGAGAAAGAAAGGAAGGAATAAATAGGTAGTTCAGTTTATATATTGTGTAGAAAATCAGGAGCCAAGACCCGAGGAAGGTGGGGAAGCAGGAGAATACACTCTTTATAAACCATCTGCAACATCAGAAAGGATTGCTAAATGGAAAAAGGGAAGCATGACCTTGACAAGCAAAAAGAACTGCTGAAGAAACAGCCAAAAAGAAGCCAAGCATCCCGGAGCTACTTATGGAAAGCAAGGTAAGAAAGATCTGGAAAACAGAGCTGGTGTAGTACATTGATATACACAGAGAAAGGGTGCAGCAGTCTGGGGAAGTTTGGGGTACAGAGTAAGTCCAATGCCCACAACCTTTACACTAGAGGTTACCTAGGATAGACCTCTTCCTTTAAGATCTGTTTATACATTAAATTTAAGAAGTCATACTTTATTTTATTTTATTATGCCATTTAATGCTGTTAGCATGAAAACAGGGAGTTTTATCTTATGACCTTTAACAGACAGCTGTATCAGCAAAGGAAGCTGTGGATAGCAGGAATCTCAGCAGCATGATTTTCTATGTCTTACGTACTGTGACATATGTGTGTTCTGGTGCAGTACTCAGAAAAGAGCATGTTGTAAAAATAAGGCCTGTGATTTTTACTTTTACTCAAAACCCTGTCAAATCCAAAAACAAAACAAAATAGTACTTGTAAAACGAAACTGTAGTAGAGAACTACCCAATACAGGAACCAAGGAATTAATTTAGAAATTAATTTTAACATAAATAACAAATATGAAACAACTGAGGCACCACAGTGTCAATGAAAAGGTATTATTAATTAATTAATTAACTCTGAGCACAAACCTAACTTAACTTAAATATAAATAATGTAAATATCACAACACAACCTACAAATAACCTCGACCACCTTTCGCTTTCTTTCTCTTGTTATCTTTTCCCCTCACATCACCGTTTCCTCTGCTTTCTTAAATTTCAGATGCCTTATAATCAAGGAACTTATTTCTGTTCTTCGGCGTAAAATAAAATTGTAACCATGATTTCTTTACTATGATTTATCTGTATCTACACGACATATTTTGATGCTATGTAACCAAAGAATTTATTTTGTTCTCTTGAACAAAATGATATTTTAATTGTGTTTTGTTTACTTTGTAACTGTGAATACACTATGTAATGCAGAGCTTTCCTCCCTGGGCCTCCTCTGAAACGGGCTCCATAAGCCCAGTGGACCTCCCCGGTCATCAAACTGGAAATAAATAAATAATGACTACCACACAGAACCGACCAGGGAAAAAAATACGTCCTTTTTTATTAAAGAAAAAAAAAAAAAAGCAACAAAGTGGAATCAGAGAAGTGGCAACAAGCAAACAAAGGAAAATGAAGAACAAGAATGTATTTATTTTACTTCCACTTTTTTTGTTTTTCAGAAATGGTAAAGGAACAAGTAAAATATTGTTGGTTAAAATTAAAAGGGGAAGCAGATTTTTATACAAAATAAGAATATCTGGCCTAATGGTTAAGGTGTTTGCTTTATAAACACAAGGTGCAGGGTTTGAGTCTCACAAGGGAAAATTGGCTAGGCTTAAAATGGCTCCTAAGGGCAGTTAGCCTAGTACTAATCTATGAACAATCTATGAACAATCCTTTCGGAGAGGCAGAAGCATAAAAGATTTTTTAGTACATGGGAAGTTTAGATTGCCCCAAGCAGGGCTAGTTCTATCACCACAAATGTTAGGCACCTTTCCTTGTGGAAAATGCAGCATATGTGAGTTCATAGTAAAAGAATTCACAGATATTAATGGAAAAACGTTCCACGTTAGAAGCATTTATAGTTGTAATACAGAGAAAATTATATATTGCTTAAAATGTCCATGTAAACAATGTTATGTTGGGGGAAGTAAAAGGCAGTTTTCATGCAGACTCAAAGAACACATAAGAGAGATAAGAAAAAGTAAATTAACTAGTCCAGTGGTAGTTCATTTTAAAGAATTTCATAGCAGTAACCCAGGGGGTTACAAGCAACTATTTTGGAAAAAGTAGAAACTAATGAATTAATGGTAGAGCAACATATACAAAATGTATTAAGAAAGAAAGAAACAATGTTAATTTTAAAGTTTGATACTATGTGCCCTAGAGGCTTAAATCAAGAATGCACTTGGAAGTGTTTGGTATAATGGAATTTCAGTAATTGTTAATTGATTAATTGGTTTTATTAATGAAGTAATCCATTTAATGCAAAAAGTATAAAAAGCTGTGCTTTTACTTATGTGTTTGTACTCTGTTAAAGGCTGTTTACAGCCGAGGCACTAGAGAGAGATTTAACGTGTATTTTTAATAAAAAAGGAACTATTTTTTTCACTGGTTGGTTCTGTGTGGTATTCGTTCAAGTGTGAGCTGTTTACGTTCTGGTCTATATAAATAAATAAATAAATTTAATAGCCAGCATAACAGACAGATTAAATGAGGCTCAGCTGATTGACACTTAGGAACATTGTTATTATTCAGGTCATAATATGCCTACAACTGTCTAACTTAGTACCTCAAGGAACAGGTACAGGTACAGGGCTTAGCTCGCAAAACAGTACATTTAACAGAAAGAACAGCTGAAAATAACACACACATTTTTAAGTGCTTGGAGGTAACATTTTGAGAGATTTGACCATCAATCTAAATGCCAAATGGGTTGGGGGCAGAAAAATCACAGTCTGTGAGTACAAAATAGAATTTTCCGGCTACAGCCTGCAGCAGATGGCTCAAATAAATCAGTTAACACTTTCATGTTCAGGTCCGTTGTTGTGATGATTTAATTATTCCTGTTTAATTATTCTGATTTACAATATTAGGCTGAGAAAACAGAATGGATATATTCACATGGTAATATCAAAGATATTGTAATGCAAAAGTAAAAGAAAACTGTAAGTAGAATTCTTCATTTCTGTAAGCTAAAATGTGAGATTGTGATGACCTGGTCATAACCCAGGTTGTGACCGTTGAGGTAATTATACATATCTCTGAGCTCTGTGCTTATATTCTTTCATTAGGAGAAACTGTTACAGGTTAAACATGAAACAAATATTAAAGGCTTATTTCTTAATCTCCGAGCTCAGTGTTCATATATTTAGAACAAGGGAGACTGTTTAGGTTAAACAACCAACATGCAGTTTTAGGTCTACTTTTGCTTGCTGTAGACAACATACACCTCAATGTGCAAGTTTTAGAGATATTTACATTTAGAAACTGCTATTCTGAACAGGAAATTGAGCAAAATACAAAAAGTAATATTACTGTGCAAATTAGAAGGAGAGAAAGAGATGTTGTAATAGTCTTGTACCCCCCAATGCAAAGTAACAAATCCCATCCACACTCTGGCCATGACTGGCTTAGGGAGCAACTGGGAGCTTAGATTTAAGGCATGATCAGGAGTTTGGGTTTAATGAGGGGAGGGAAGGGGGTGGGGAATTTAGGGTTTGGGAGTGATTAGGACAGGAGGGGAATGGGGTCTAAGCTTTAGGGAGTGATGGAGGACATTTTGGGTAGGACTGGGTTTCTGGTAGAGCTACATTGTCTAGTGTGTTGTGAGTAGTACATATGGGGGGTACAAGAACTACCTACAGCTGAGGAAGGGCTGGACATAATTTAATAATATATAAATATCAAATTTATAAGATCATGACTCTCTAAGACAGAACTTTGCGTGTGTGTGTGTGTGTGTGTGTGTGTGTGTGTGTGTGTGTGTGTGTGTGTGTGTGTATGTGTGTGTGTATGTGCACGCGTGTGTGTGTGTGTGTATGCATGTCTGTGTGTCTCTGTGTATGCGCACGCGTGTGCGTGCGTATGTGTGTGTGTCCATGTGTCTATGCATGTGTGTGTGTGTGTGTGTGTGTGTGTGTGTGTGTGTGTGTGTGTGTACGCACACGCATGCATGAATTTGTGTGTTGTTAGTTCATACCCTTATGTCACTGTCTTCTGTTCCTAGTTAGGACATTGCTTGACTGGGTTTTGCTTCTGCAGGTACCTCATTTTTAAAGTCCAAAACTGTAACAGAACTGTATACAGCTTGTGTTACAGTTTTGTGAATAAAATAACCAAAGCAGAAGGAAATGCTGTTAGTTTCATGACTGTTAAAGAGTTATTTACACTTTGCTGAAAACAAAGGAGCTGCTGTTTAGCCGAACACATTACATTTTAAGGAAGATAAACACTTCCCTCCATTACCTCTTTACTATTACGTTTACCAAGTTCATTTCTGACTACTTTGGCAAGTGATGTTTTTGAATGCTGAGCATTCATGCAGATCAGTGTTGTATGGCAATATAAGAGAAAGGGTAAATTAGAGTAAAGATCCCATTACTTTATGTGGCTTTTTTTTTTTTTACTCAGGATGCAACCCACAGGATCTACATTACTTTTTCCTTCCCCAATATCTAAACATTGTATCCCTAGTCAATATGTTGAATTTTTTTTACATGCAATGTTCACATGACACTGCCGTCTCACAATATTTTGTTTGATTTGTGGGACATCAGCAGATTCAAGGTACTGTTATGAGGGTTAGTTTAACTCCAGTTTTCTAGCTTTTTTTGTTTTAAATTAAAACACAAATTCATTTTTACTAATAAGAATGTTTGTCTTGTGTATTTTTTTACTTCAGATGTTTTACTGATGATATATATTTTATATGAAGAGAATAAGTGAAACTGGTAGAATTTTGTGAATGCCGGCATAAGAATGATTGTAATTTGCATTAGATGTTCCACAGTAGTATTTTATTAGATGCTCCTCTTCTAAAGTCAAAGGAAGTATTACATACAGTTGACTTTAAAGAGTTACCAGCCTACTACATGTACAAAACATCCTGTATTTTAAACGTGATTTTTAACATAATCTAATATATAATCTCAGTGGTGATGGTGGTTGATTGCTTTCCCCTCAGTGGTGACGGTGGTCGATTGCTTTCCCCTGCTTTAACTTTCTCTTCACCATTAGGAGCTCTGAGCACAGAACAGCTGCAAGTATCACACTTGATATGAAGATACAGATGTGCATTGATGTGATAAGCAGAAACCCCATGGCTGAGGTGGAGTTTTTGTCTGAGGTATTACAGACTATTATATTTTAAACCAAAGAAAACTTATTTTAATGATTACCATAAAATTTAATTAAGAATGTTTTCACTATGGTTAATATATTGCAAATTTGTTTTTGTTTTGAAGTTAATTTCCCAAAAGTGTTTTTTCTCGAAACAACTCCGGACTAGCAATAACTACTATGTTTGTAACGTTTACAGTCAGGAGTCTCTTTGTAGTGAAGATTCCTAAGGCACCTGTTCCTCTCTCCTAAATACCTTCACCTAATCATGAAGGGATTCACATCTAGATCAGGGGAGGTCATCGTGCCTCTTTACTCATCCCTCATCAGGCCCATAATTGAGTACAATGCCCCTTTTGGGATGTACCTTACCAGACACCTGCAGCAACTGGAAAGACCCCAAAAGTACCTCACCAAGAGGATCAAAGGGCTCAAACAGATGCCATATGCTGCCCGGTTAAAGAAACTCCAGCTCTACTCAGTGGCATACCGCCTGTTCAGAGGCGATCTGTGCCTGACATATAAAGTCATGTCCAACCCGGAATTAATGGACATGCTGCACCTCAGAAAATCCAAATCCCATCGAGCTACGTGCTCGAGAGACTTGAACCTCAGCACTGAAATAAATAGGACATGCTGGAGGGACAGGTTCATAACCCAGAGGCTCCCTTCACTCTGGAATAAAATCCCAGTCCAGGTTAGGCAGAGTCCCTCATTGACTCTCTTTAAGAGGAATCTTAATGAGTGGATGGGAGATTGTAGGTTTACCCTGGGTATCACTTCTGTGTCACTGTTAGACAGAGGCACAGTATACTAACCTCGAAAAAGGGCATAGCAAAATTAATTTAAAATGGGTGGCGAAAGCCAAACACATTCTGGCTAGGCTTATAAATGCCCTAGGGCAGATAGCCTAGTATGAACCTATGAACCTATGAACCAACCCTTTAACCTTTTAATACAGTGCTCAGCAACTCCTGCATCTATTTCTTCTGTCACTCTTTCACTCAGAAACTCCTCTCAGAACCTACTCCATTTCTCCACTAAGAAGAATTCTTTGTACATAAACTTATATAGTGTATATACTTTGTTAATATTATTTTGACTGTATACTCTACATGTATTTCTTCTTTTACAAAATGACTCATATTGTTTGTATGATACCAGTGATTTCAATTTTCTGTAAAACTGTCAGTCTGTGGAGCTTTTCTTCCTGGACCTCCACTGAAAACGGGCTCTACTAGGCCCAGTGGACTACCCTGGTCATCAAACTGAAATAAATAAATACATAAGTAAAGGCATGTTCAGTATTTTGCTCTTTACTAATACAACCAAAATGTGATGCTAGTATGCCTGTTGCAAATTATTTAAGCAATAACACACAAATAAGTGTGGCTATATCAGCATTTTAGCAATAAAAAATAGCCAGCAACAAGTTGGTTGTGAGTGATAATATTATTTTAATAACAATAAGACTGCATCAAACAGACCGGTTTCGGCCTGGGATTAACCTGGCCTTCTTCCATGTTGTAAAAAGCAAATAGAGACACAAAAAGTCTTAAATAATGAGAAGTGAATGAAAAAAGTGAGCATGATTGGCTGACATTAATACATCATAAATATTCATCATAAATATTTAT
This sequence comes from Protopterus annectens, assembly GCF_019279795.1. NCBI lineage: Eukaryota > Metazoa > Chordata > Ceratodontiformes > Protopteridae > Protopterus > Protopterus annectens. The sequence goes on from NC_056745.1 coordinate 10,655,312, forward strand.
TAAGCCCTGGATTGAAAAGAGCACCAAGTTTGGTTATCCATTTCTTTTCTTTGGTATTAAGTCTATTATGCCATCCAGATTTGTGAGTACAATCACCAATAAGTTTATCAATAATAATAAAGTAAAATTTGGCTGTCTGCTGTTTGAGTGTGTGTTTATATAACGCATTAGTTATTCTTTTACATCTAATGTCACTCAAATGCTCTGAAATGCGTAGCTTGAATGGTCGGGATGTCTGGCCAATATAAAAAGAGTGACAGCTACAACATGCCATATAAATGACCCAGTCCGTATTACAGTTGGCAAAAAACTTGATGTCATAAACAATACTACTATTTTTACTGGTCAATTCTTTTGTTTTCAAAATATATTTGCAATTGTTACAATGGCCGCAAGGAATACAGCCAATGAGTTTGTCACCCAATATAGTAGTTTGGTATAACTGGGGTAACATGGAATCAGAATGATGCTTATAATGATTAAAGTGACCCCCTAAGTTTTTACCTTTTCGGAAAGAAAATGAACAAACAGTGGGGATCAAAGTATTTAATGCAACATCAGCCTTTAATATATTCCAATTGTCCCTAACAATATCTATGAACCTGTTAGTGTTCCTACCAAAAGTGGTAGTGAAACGTAATGTGTTCGAAGACAGTGATTTATTTTTATATGTCAGCAAATCCTGTCTGGTAAGACCCGATGCATAGTTCTTGGCCATGGTTACATAACCCGAACTGTAGCCCCTATTGATGAATCTGTCATATAGGTCCTGGCAATGATATTTGAAACTATGATCATCCGAACAATTGCGTCTAATTCTAATAAATTGTGATTTGGGAATGTTTCTGGCAGTGTGTTTTGGATGATAGCTGGAGGCATGGAGTAAGGTATTATATTGTGAGAATTTCTTATATACCTCAGTATTCAAGGTATTGTTATTCTTTCTGGATATCAAAACATCCAGAAAAGTGATATGATCTCAATCATAAGTAATCGTAAAATGAATTCCCCATTTGTTATCATTAAGATATTCCATAAATTCTTTGAAATATTCAGTGTCAGATCTCCACACCATCCAGCAATCATCCAAATACCTCCGCCAGATATCAATTTCTGGCAGGTACAGATTGTGGGTGTCATCATAAATCATGATCTCTTCAATGCAAGCCATGAATAAATCAGCATAGATGGGGGCAAAAGATGCCCCCATGGCGGTGCCTTTGATCTGTAAGTAACATTCCTTGGCATAAAAGAACACATTTTTAGTAAGCACATGTTTGTTAAGATTGATCAAAAAGGTATTAAAGCCAGGTTGATATATGTTTGATTTATACAACCAGTATTCGATCGCATCCAAACCTCCCCAATGAGGGGTATTGGTGTATAATGACGTAACATCTAATGTACATAGCCACCAGTTCTCCCCAATGAGGGGTATTGGTGTATAATGACGTAACATCTAATGTACATAGCCACCTGTTCTCCCCAATGAGGGATATTGGTGTATAATGACGTAACATCTAATGTACATCGCCACCAGTTCTCCTCAATGAGGGATATTGGTGTATAATGACGTAACATCTAATGTACATCGCCACCAGTTCTCCCCAATGAGGGGTATTGGTGTATAATGACGTAACATCTAATGTACATCGCCACCAGTTCTCCCCAATGAGGGATATTGGTGTATAATGACATAACATCTAATGTACATCGCCACCAGTTCTCCCCAATGAGGGGTATTGGTGTATAATGATGTAACATCTAATGTACATCACCACCAGTTCTCCCCAATGAGGGGTATTGGTGTATAATGACATAACATCTAATGTACATAGCCACCAGTTCTCCCCAATGAGGGATATTGGTGTATAATGACGTAACATCTAATGTACATCGCCACCAGTTCTCCTCAATGAGGGATATTGGTGTATAATGACGTAACATCTAATGTACATCGCCACCAGTTCTCCCCAATGAGGGGTATTGGTGTATAATGACGTAACATCTAATGTACATCACCACCAGTTCTCCCCAATGAGGGGTATTGGTGTATAATGACGTAACATCTAATGTACATAGCCACCAGTTCTCCCCAATGAGGGGTATTGGTGTATAATAACGTAACATCTAATGTACATCGCCACCAGTTCTCCCCAATGAGGGATATTGGTGTATAATGACGTAACATCTAATGTACATCACCACCAGTTCTCCCCAATGAGGGATATTGGTGTATAATGATGTAACATCTAATGTACATCGCCACCAGTTCTCCCCAATGAGGGGTATTGGTGTATAATGACGTAACATCTAATGTACATCGCCACCAGTTCTCCCTAATGAGGGATATTGGTGTATAATGACGTAACATCTAATGTACATCGCCACCAGTTCTCCCCAATGAGGGATATTGGTGTATAATGACGTAACATCTAATGTACATAGCCACCAGTTCTCCCCAATGAGGGGTATTGGTGTATAATGACGTAACATCTAATGTACATCGCCACCAGTTCTCCTCAATGAGGGATATTGGTGTATAATGACGTAACATCTAATGTACATAGCTACCAGTTCTCCCCAATGAGGGGTATTGGTGTATAATGACGTAACATCTAATGTACATAGCCACCAGTTCTCCCCAATGAGGGGTATTGGTGTATAATGTCGTAACATCTAATGTACATAGCCACCAGTTCTCCTCAATGAGGGGTATTGGTGTATAATGACGTAACATCTAATGTACATAGCCACCAGTTCTCCTCAATGAGGGGTACTGGTGTATAATGACGTAACATCTAATGTACATAGCCACCAGTTCTCCCCAATGAGGGGTATTGGTGTATAATGACGTAACATCTAATGTACATCGCCACCAGTTCTCCCCAATGAGGGGTATTGGTGTATAATGACGTAACATCTAATGTACATCGCCACCAGTTCTCCCCAATGAGGGGTATTGGTGTATAATGACGTAACATCTAATGTACATCGCCACCAGTTCTCCCCAATGAGGGGTATTGGTGTATAATGACGTAACATCTAATGTACATCGCCACCAGTTCTCCCCAATGAGGGATATTGATGTATAATGACGTAACATCTAATGTACATAGCCACCAGTTCTCCCCAATGAGGGATATTGGTGTATAATGACGTAACATCTAATGTACATCGCCACCAGTTCTCCCCAATGAGGCATATTGGTGTATAATGACGTAACATCTAATGTACATAGCCACCAGTTCTCCCCAATGAGGGGTATTGGTGTATAATGATGTAACATCTAATGTACATCGCCACCAGTTCTCCCCAATGAGGGGTATTGGTGTATAATGACGTAACATCTAATGTACATCGCCACCAGTTCTCCCCAATGAGAGGTATTTGTGTATAATGACGTAACATCTAATGTACATCGCCACCAGTTCTCCCCAATGAGGGGTATTTGTGTATAATGACGTAACATCTAATGTACATCGCCACCAGTTCTCCCCAATGAGGGATGAGAGGTTGGCATAATGGTTAAGGTGTTTACCTTACATACCCAAGGTGCAGGGTTCAATTCTCACATGGGGTAATTGGCTAGGCTTAAAATGGCCCACAAGGGCAGTTAGCCTAGTACTGATCTATGAACCTATGAATCTATTGGTGTATAATGACGTAACATCTAATGTACATAGCGACCAGTTCTCTCAAATGAGGGATATTGGTGTATAATGACGTAACATCTAATGTACATAGCCACCAGTTCTCCCCAATGAGGGATATTGGTGTATAATGACGTAACATCTAATGTACATCACCACCAGTTCTCCCCAATGAGGGATATTGGTGTATAATGAAGTAACATCGAATGCACATAGCCACCAGTTCTCCCCAATGAGGGGTATTGGTGTATAATGACGTAACATCTAATGTACATCGCCACCAGTTCTCCCCAATGAGGGGTATTGGTGTATAATGACGTAACATCTAATGTACATAGCCACCAGTTCTCCCCAATGAGGGATATTGGTGTATAATGACGTAACATCTAATGTACATCGCCACCAGTTCTCCCCAATGAGGGATATTGGTGTATAATGACGTAACATCTAATGTACATCGCCACCAGTTCTCCCCAATGAGGGGTATTGGTGTATAATGACGTAACATCTAATGTACATCGCCACCAGTTCTCCCCAATGAGGGATATTGGTGTATAATGACGTAACATCTAATGTACATCGCCACCAGTTCTCCCCAATGAGAGATATTGGTGTATAATGACGTAACATCTAATGTACATCGCCACCAGTTCTCCCCAATGAGGGATATTGGTGTATAATGACGTAACATCTAATGTACATCGCCACCAGTTCTCCCCAATGAGGGGTATTGGTGTATAATGACGTAACATCTAATGTACATCGCCACCAGTTCTCCCCAATGAGGGGTATTGGTGTATAATGATGTAACATCTAATGTACATCGCCACCAGTTCTCCCCAATGAGGGGTATTGGTGTATAATGACGTAACATCTAATGTACATAGCCACCAGTTCTCCCCAATGAGGGGTATTGGTGTATAATGACGTAACATCTAATGTACATCACCACCAGTTCTCCTCAATCTGCATATCATTAATAATGCTTAAGAATTGGGGAGTGTCCTGGATCCTAGATCTGACCCAAGAGAGCAAAGGTTTAAGATGTCTGGTCAAGAATTCAGATAGGGGCTCAGTTAACGATCCGATACCTGCCGCAATGGGTCTACCCGGTGGATGTAAAAAATCTTTATGTATCTTGGGCAGGAAATAAATATACTGTCTAATAGGATCAACCATGGTTAAATGTTTAAGAGTTTTAGATGTTATAATACCATTGTCCATTGCAGCATGTAAAAAATCATCAGTTTGTTGTTTAAACATAAAAGAGGGGTCAAGTGGCATTTTGGTGTAATACCTGGCATCATCTAACTGTTATGTGCTTCGATGTCATAATCAGTCCAATTCATCACAACCACTGCCCCACCTTTGTCGGCATTAACAATCACCAGTTCCTTATTCTGCACAAGTTCATTTAGGCAAGATAAGTCAGACTCAGACATATTGTTAGGCATAGGTGGACATGTATTGGATACAACATGTAAATCCCTAAGTACATTACGTAAGAACAGATTTACAGACGGATGCATCGGTGGTGTGAAAGAGGAGGCATGATATTTAAAACCATCCATGATCTGTTGTTCCGCCCCTTTGTCCTGAAAAAATAGTTTGAGGTTAATCAATCTGCAAAATGTAAATAAATCTTGGGCAAAGGTATCTTCAGGAACAAAAAAGCCAGGTATAAAAGATAGACCTTTATTAAGCAGAGAGATTTGTTCTGGGGTTAAGACAGTATTGGAAATGTTACATACATTATTGTTGACAACAGAATTTACCTGTTCGTTAGTACTTCCATGAAATTCTGTAGACTTGTAACTTTTTTTGCGTTTTCTACCCCCCTCCCCCAGTGTGATCTAAAGGGGATGTATGATTTTTACGTTTTGGAGTCGGAGACTCCATGGTGTGCTGTGTTTCAGTGTCAGTGCCAGATGATGTATCATAATCAGTAGTGTCAGTCTGATTACCCCGTCCTTTAAGGATGGAACGTGGACGTTTGCGTTTAGAATTTGAAATATTCTTACTATGTGTGTCCTGAAACCTAACATGTCTGGTATACTTGAAGGGTTGTCCCCTCTCATAATCAGTTAGATCACGAGAAAATGTTCTAAGTTTCCTTTCTTTGAGCTGAGCATCAAAATTCAACAAATCTGAGCTGACTTTAGACAATAATGCAGGAAAAAATGTCTCATCCTGATATTGATTACAATCTTCAATAAGTTGGATGACCCTAGTGGTTTCCTTGTCAATAGCCCTAGTATAAAACTTGGATAAGGATTCAACAAACTTCATTGAACATTGAATATTTATGATGAATATTTATGATGTATTAATGTCAGCCAGTCATGCTCACTTTTTTCATTCACTTCTCATTATTTAAGACTTTTTGTGTCTCTATTTTCTTTTTACAATGTGGAAGAAGGCCAGGTTAATCCCAGGCTGAAACCGTTCTGTTTGATGCAGTCTTATTGTTATTAAAAGACGGTCTGCTTGATGCAGTCTTATTGTTATTAAAAGCCGTTCTGTTTGATGCAGTCTTATTGTTATTAAAAGCCGTTCTGTTTGATGCAGTCTTATTGTTATTAAAAGCCGGTCTGTTTGATGCAGTCTTATTGTTATTAAAAGCCGGTCTGTTTGATGCAGTCTTATTGTTATTAAAAGCCGTTCTGTTTGATGCAGTCTTATTGTTATTAAAAGCCGGTCTGCTTGATGCAGTCTTATTGTTATTAAAAGCCGGTCTGTTTGATGCAGTCTTATTGTTATTAAAAGCCGTTCTGTTTGATGCAGTCTTATTGTTATTAAAAGCCGTTCTGTTTGATGCAGTCTTATTGTTATTAAAAGCCGTTCTGTTTGATGCAGTCTTATTGTTATTAAAAGCCGGTCTGTTTGATGCAGTCTTATTGTTATTAAAAGCCGGTCTGTTTGATGCAGTCTTATTGTTATTAAAAGCCGGTCTGTTTGATGCAGTCTTATTGTTATTAAAAGCCGGTCTGTTTGATGCAGTCTTATTGTTATTAAAAGCCGGTCTGTTTGATGCAGTCTTATTGTTATTAAAAGCTGGTCTGTTTGATGCAGTCTTATTGTTATTAAAAGCCGGTCTGTTTGATGCAGTCTTATTGTTATTAAAAGCCGGTCTGCTTGATGCAGTCTTATTGTTATTAAAAGCCGGTCTGTTTGATGCAGTCTTATTGTTATTAAAAGCCGTTCTGTTTGATGCAGTCTTATTGTTATTAAAAGCCGTTCTGTTTGATGCAGTCTTATTGTTATTAAAAGCCGGTCTGTTTGATGCAGTCTTATTGTTATTAAAAGCCGGTCTGTTTGATGCAGTCTTATTGTTATTAAAAGCCGTTCTGTTTGATGCAGTCTTATTGTTATTAAAAGCCGTTCTGTTTGATGCAGTCTTATTGTTATTAAAAGCCGGTCTGTTTGATGCAGTCTTATTGTTATTAAAAGCCGTTCTGTTTGATGCAGTCTTATTGTTATTAACAGCCGGTCTGTTTGATGCAGTCTTATTGTTATTAAAAGCCGTTCTGTTTGATGCAGTCTTATTGTTATTAAAAGCCGGTCTGTTTGATGCAGTCTTATTGTTATTAAAAGCCGTTCTGTTTGATGCAGTCTTATTGTTATTAAAAGCCGGTCTGTTTGATGCAGTCTTATTGTTATTAAAAGCCGTTCTGTTTGATGCAGTCTTATTGTTATTAAAAGCCGTTCTGTTTGATGCAGTCTTATTGTTATTAAAAGCCGGTCTGTTTGATGCAGTCTTATTGTTATTAAAAGCCGTTCTGTTTGATGCAGTCTTATTGTTATTAACAGCCGGTCTGTTTGATGCAGTCTTATTGTTATTAAAAGCCGTTCTGTTTGATGCAGTCTTATTGTTATTAAAAGCCGTTCTGTTTGATGCAGTCTTATTGTTATTAAAAGCCGTTCTGTTTGATGCAGTCTTATTGTTATTAAAAGCCGGTCTGTTTGATGCAGTCTTATTGTTATTAAAAGCCGTTCTGTTTGATGCAGTCTTATTGTTATTAAAAGCCGGTCTGCTTGATGCAGTCTTATTGTTATTAAAAGCCGGTCTGCTTGATGCAGTCTTATTGTTATTAAAAGCCGTTCTGTTTGATGCAGTCTTATTGTTATTAAAAGCCGGTCTGCTTGATGCAGTCTTATTGTTATTAAAAGCCGTTCTGTTTGATGCAGTCTTATTGTTATTAAAAGCCGTTCTGCTTGATGCAGTCTTATTGTTATTAAAAGCCGGTCTGTTTGATGCAGTCTTATTGTTATTAAAAGCCGGTCTGTTTGATGCAGTCTTATTGTTATTAAAAGCCGGTCTGCTTGATGCAGTCTTATTGTTATTAAAAGCCGGTCTGTTTGATGCAGTCTTATTGTTATTAAAAGCCGTTCTGTTTGATGCAGTCTTATTGTTATTAAAAGCCGTTCTGCTTGATGCAGTCTTATTGTTATTAAAAGCCGGTCTGTTTGATGCAGTCTTATTGTTATTAAAAGCCGGTCTGTTTGATGCAGTCTTATTGTTATTAAAAGCCGGTCTGCTTGATGCAGTCTTATTGTTATTAAAAGCCGGTCTGTTTGATGCAGTCTTATTGTTATTAAAAGCCGGTCTGTTTGATGCAGTCTTATTGTTATTAAAAGCCGGTCTGCTTGATGCAGTCTTATTGTTATTAAAAGCCGGTCTGCTTGATGCAGTCTTATTGTTATTAAAAGCCGGTCTGTTTGATGCAGTCTTATTGTTATTAAAAGCCGTTCTGCTTGATGCAGTCTTATTGTTATTAAATAATATTATCACTCACGACCAACTTGCTGCTATTTTTATTGCTTTGCATTATTTCTTTGCCGTGCAACTTCCTCCGTGCAGGGAAGCCTTTTCTTGATATATCAGGATTTTCCCACGGTTGGTGAATGATTGACCAAAGCTAACTGGGGGTAAATCCTGACGGTCTATACTACGGCATCAAAATGCTGTAACATCGAACACCACATCATCAACAATTATTCAGGAAAATTCACTTCCGCGATTCTCTGAATACTTAAAGGGCAAACAAATACTTGCCCCACAACCCAACAGAGCTGAATCTACCTAAACCAAACCCACCCATGTGGGGGAGGCACCCCCCACACCCCTCAACTAAATATACCAACTCCGAGACTGCACTACAGTGGAGAAAAGGGCAAAATTGTGTAGTTGGCCAACTGTGTCTTTGCCCTTTAAGTATTCAACAAATTTCAGAAGTGAATTTCTCTGAATACTTGTCAACAATGTGGTGTTTGATGTTATGGCGTTTCCACGGCATAACATAGACCCAGTCCTGATATACCCACACCCATGAGTGGGTTATTGCTATTATACAATGACATTATTTAAGAAAGAAATTGCTTACCTTTCTTAAATAATGTCTTTGTATAACATTGTTGTGGTGTTCCTCCACATTGTTTCCCATTCTTCCATGTTTCTGATGTGCAAATCATACAAAAGTTATGTTCCCATGCTTGCACAGCACATCAGTGCTGTTGTATTGCATTACGGACTTGCTTAAGTAATGGCTTCTTGTTTTCTGGGGGATAACCCACCTGCTGATTTATTATTTAATGAGTCCACCTTACTGGCTTGCAAGAAAACAATTTTTTTTTATTTGGAAGAGTAAAACTATAACGCAAAAATCTGGACATTCCATGAAGATACATACAGTTGAGAGAAAGGAGATTTAAGGAGGGACAGCAGAACATTGAAGGAAAATCAGGTATGATCCTTCTGTGTTTTTATTTTCAACAATGTAGTTGTTTTTCTACTGTTTTGCACTGTCTCTACATAGCATACACCAATAGAAAAGTCTGGTTGCTGAATGGTACTTTAGCAGCCAGACATTTTTCTATTTGTATATGCTTGATTTACAATGGGCACAAAGGCTGGGTTGTCCAGTCAGCATGCTCATTTTTGAGTAAAAAATGTCCAGATGTTGTATAATTAGGTCTATATCATATCCTCAAAGAGGCGTTCCATCGAATGCCTCTTCACTGACACGTAATCAGCGAAGTCACTAAACCGCGAATGTTGACATCAGCAATTTATTTTCCTGGGAAAGAAGTAGCTTAGCCATCACTGTTAGTTTGCTGTTTTCTCCACTGTAGTGCGATCTCGGAGTTGGTGTATTTAGTTAGAGGGGTGTAGTGGGGCACAATCCCCATGTTGGGGGGTGTGAGGGGCATAGCCCACCAATTTAATGTTTGAAATGGTGTGTTTGTGTTTTGAGGGCAAGCAATTTCTTTCCCAGGGAAAGAAATTGCTGTTGTGAACGTTCGCGGTTTGTGACTTTGCTGATTACATGTCGATGAAGATGCATTTGATGGAATGCCTCTTTGAAGATTTAATATAGACCAGTATAATTTTTTATATAATATATATACATATATATATATATATATATATATATATATATATATATATATGGGTGTATTGTGTATGACCGAACCACCCTAATGTGAAATGTAAAACACTGACAAAATAAGTTAAATCATTAGCCAATAGCAATCAAAAACAATAATAACAGAGAAAGGAAAACTATTTCCTCTCCTGATATTGAAAGTAAAACCCCTGTAGCACTAGTCTCAAATTTCTCTGACTAGTGGCAATCTTACAAGAGGATTTTAATAATGGTAGGTATGGGGTTAGGGTTGGGGAAGGGGCAACATTAGGGACTTGAGGGGTAGGGTTAGCACCCATGACTAAAGAGGGCATTGTCACAAAGTTAGGCCAGCACATCTTTCCTGAAGTAATTATCTCCTGCTTTACAGAGTGACACACAGGACGTCCTAGCAGAAATTTACAACTTCATTTCAGAAAGCCTAGTCAGCAATATAAGAATATTATTAATGAAAAACAGCAGCATTCAGGAAACAAGCTAGACACTGGTCGAGAAAGAGATAAGTGGCCAATATTTATTTGTAATGCGTTTCTCCCATCGTTGAAGGGATTAGACCTTATATTGGATGATAAAATTTAGCTGAAATTGTCCTACAGTGCAGAATTCGTGCTGTGTTTTTTTCTTCTATTTTTGAAATGAAAGCAAATATTTATTCTGTATGGGTAGCCACCTGGTGAAGTGAAGATCGGTTCTAGGTGATTGTCACTGTTGAAGTGTCACACCTACCCCATGTCCAAAAATGGGGGGGAAAGGGGTTGTGGACTGCTTGATGAAATTATGCACTTAATGGTTTCTTAGAAAATACCATTATAGCTGTTTGCAGGAATTGTAATATGTACTCAGGATCAAGGCTGTAACCAGCTACAGTCTCTGTACTCTACAGAGTACATTGTTTCTGAGCATCAGTTAGGCCCACTGGGCTTTATCAAACCATATTATGTATATAAAAGTTTAAATTAATGCCTCTAACAACATGTACATAGGTTGCCAACAGAGATGATTCATAGGTTCATAGGTGTGTACTAGGCTAATGGGCCCAGAGCCTTTACAAGACTAGCCATAGGATTACCGTGGCATCATGCCACCCAACTTTAGTTCCCAGTGCCTCTGTCGAGTAGAACCACTGGAGTGATCCCCAGGGTGAATTTTCTTTTTCCCAGCCACTCATCAAGATTTCTCTTGAAGAGGACCAGTGAGGTGCTCTGTTTGAAATGTATGGGAAGTTTATTCCATAGCACGGGCAATCTCTGGGTTATGAACCTGTCCCTCCAGCATGTTCTGTTGATTGTGGTAATGTGGTTGAGGTCTCTTGAGCATGTGGTGCAGAGGGATTGGGATTTCTTTAGATCTAGCATTTCTAACAGAGCTGGGTCAGATATGGCTTTGTAAGTCAAGCAGAGATTGCCTCTAAGCAGGCAGTATGGGACAGAGGATAGTTGGAGATTTTTGAGTCTGTCCTTATAGGACAAGTGTTTAAGGCCTAGGATCCTCTTTGTGAGGTACTTTTGTGGCCTCTCCAGTTGTTGCAGGTGTCTAGTGAGGTATATGCCAAATGGGGTATTGTACTCGATGATTGGCCTAATGAGGGAAGAGTAGAGGGAGACAATGACCTCTTTCTTCCAGGATGCAAAATCCTTAGTAATGAGATGTGCCACATAGAATAACTTTCTGACCACAGTGCCAATGTGGTGGTCAAAAGACAGGTTGCTGTCAACCTGTGTTCCCAGATCTCTTATAATGCCTTCTGTGTTCAGTGGACTACCATCAATGTGGCAAATTCATGGGAACTGGGTTTTTCCCAAAGGGGATGACAACACATTTTTTGGCATTGAGCTTAAGGCCATGGTTCTGACACCAGTCATTGGTCTCAGTGAGGCCTTTCTGTAGGATGTAAACATCACTTGGGGAGTTAATAACGTCTCCCAACTTGCAATTGTCTGTGAACTTTGTGAGCCAGAGTCCCTTCGTATTGGCCTGGACTTCTGAGAAGTAGATAACAAACAGGAGAGAATCCAGGGCCGATCTTTGTGGGACTCCACTCGTGACTGGTCGGCAGTCTGACTTGGAGTCAGCTACTTTCACACTGTGAGTTCTATCTGTGAGCCAGTTTGCTACCCACCTTGTGATACAGGGGCTGATGCCTAGCTTAGTGAGTTTTTCTATGATTCCTGAGTGGGGAATGGTATCAAAGGCATTGGCCAGATCAAGGTAAGCTGTATGAACTACCTTGTCTTCAGCCACAGCTCTGGTGGATGACTCAAAGAAGTCAACCAAGTTGAGCAGGCATGATCTACCCTTCACATAACCAAACTGTGTGGGATCCAGAGTTTGGAGATTCCCTATATCCTTGTTTATTAGGTCCATGATGATGTGTTCCACACCTTTGCATAACAGACTTGTCAGGCTAATGGGACAATAGTTCCCAGGGTCTGTGGTCGCTCCTCCTTTGTGGAGAGGGATGACTGTAGAAGTGTACCATTCGGGATGGACAAAGCCTGAGGTGAGGCTGTGATTGAACAGGGCATACAGGTGAGGTGCCAGTTCACTCTGTAGTTCATGTAGAACACAGCCAGGGATATTGTCAGGTACCATAGAAGCTGTATTCTTGGCCTTGGATAGTGCTGTTTTAACCTGTGCAGCAGTAATACTGCATGTCTGGTAATCTACTGGTATTGTGATTGGTTCTTTGGGGTGGAGAGGGGTAAAGTTAGCACTGAATCTGTCGGCCAGTATATTGGCAATATCTGTTGGCTTGGTATAGGAGGTACCATTGTGCAGTAGCTCAGAGCAAATCTGGGTATTGCCGTGGAGATTCTTTACATTAACTATAGAAGGCCTTGTGGTTGTCTTAAGTATCTGCTGCAATCCTGTTTTCATGGCTCGCTTAAGAGGATTTGATGAGGGATCTCAACTTTTTGTTGAGGCTGATAAGGGAGTTTTTCCAGTCTTGGGACTTCACCTTATTCTGCATCAGTTTCCCTCCTTCTGTTGTAGAGTTTCTTTATGGCAAGGTACCACCAGATTGGCTTACTTTTTATTGGAGGAGAGCATGTTGGTCCTGTTGGGTATGATGAGATCCATGCATTTGTGTATGTGTTCGTAGAGTGTGTTGGTGTATGATTTGGCAGTCATGCAACTATTCTTCATTTGCGTGTGTGCTGTGAAGTTAACCACCTCTGTTTTTAGGAGCCCAAAGTTAGCTTTGGAGAAGTTTTTCATGGTGGTTACCTTTGCGGGGGAGGGGGGATGTGGATTTCCAAGGTGATTAGTTTGTGGTCGGATCTAACCAGGGAGGAGTTGACTATTGGTGTAGGGCAACGGTCGCCCATGTTAGTAATGACCAGGTCAAGGATGTTGCAAATTTAAAAACATTATCTCTAATATTTTTGACTGACCAGCTAAATGTTATACACATTATGTGCTGTGGAAGGATAGAGGACAACAGTCTGAGTGATGCAACCATTTGTTTTAAATACCAGGTGAGTTGGGGACAGCAATAAGCATTTCTAAGTAGACACTGGAATTTGTTAACTACAGCCTACTCAACCTGCTTAACATTGTTACATATTGACACATACTTAAAATGCCAAAACAAAAATGGTGCAGACAATTGTTTTTTTCCAACATTTATTTTATTGTTTTTACAATTACTTATTACACAAACCATAAACAAACATTACACTGACACGACCATATAAGAGAAAGCACCTTAACAGAACAACAACAGAAGGGTACATTCTAACCTCTTATCTTAAAATTATAGATAGTAATTTTAAAAGAACAAGGGAAGGTAAAAGAAGAAAGGAGGTTGTAAAAATATTCAGTTAAGCAATTACAAAGGGTACACAATTAGGAACAGGTGGTTGATAAAGGATAATTCTAACCACACTATGTACAGTTATTTACATACAGTGCTACAATGAGTCAAGACTTTAGACATATACAAGACTACTGAGAACCAGTAATAAACTGACATAATCATTCATCCTTTATTTACCAGGAGGAAAGAGGGAGGAAAAGGATTCCAAGCTAAGCAGGATAAGGTTCCAAATACTCTGATATCTCACGCGTTTGATTCTATCTCCTATAATCAATTTATGGGATGTAATGTATTTAGAGGCCATGTTTGTAAAGCCCTTCCATTCAATTTTTGTCCTATACAGCCAGTTTTGGGTAATAGAAAGTTTGACTAACTCAAAGAGAACAATATGGGTGTATAAGTCAGACGTAAGCATAGCGACTGGACTTATATGTAAAATAGCAAACTCCCATGTAAAGCTAGATTTCCCATAGCCCATTTTTTTAAGCTTGATCTTTAATGAGTTCCAAAGACTTTGTGCATATTTACAGTATCAAAGTACATGGAAGAGGTCAGCCGTCTTTGATGGACAGAATGGGCAAAGAGGTGATATGTTTGGGGTAAATTTGTTTAGACGTTCTGGCGTGTAATAGACATTATTATTTATCATTAGCTGAGACTAAACAAGTTCTTTATAGGGAGAGAATTTGATCATATATTCTATAGCCTGAGCGAGTTGAACATCAGTTAGACTGTTATTCTTAACTTTCCAATAATGTGCGTATGTGAGAAAAGATTGGTATCTAATAGAAGAAATCAAATTGTATGTAGCTGATAGCACCTTTTTTTCACATTAAGAGTTTTAATACTGTTTGTGCAAGATTTACCTCCTCCAGTACATTTTCAGAGATACCGTTAACCATTGACACAACTTCTTTAATTTGTCTCAGCATTATAGTGCATTTGTTGTCTAGATTGAGATTTTTTTTAATATCGTTTAATGAACTGTCTTTTAACTTGTAGAAGTCCCAGATGGTATAATTCTTAATATGGGGGTATAAGTCTAAGTTTATCAATTTATTACCTATTTTAAGGTTTGTATTTAAATGAATCAGCTGCAATAGAATAAGTGTGTGTGCTAATTGTAGGGAAGAAAGTAGGTTTTGAAATTAATTGATTATATGTTTGATTAATGGTGCTGACAATTCTAATTCTATAGAGCCAAAGGGTTTTGTCAGTGATGACGTTTTTCATAAATCTAGCAATCCAGTAGCAACTTTCTTTGATTTTACTCAAGAATGCTGTAAAATACTCAAGTGAAAAATTACTTTGCAACTGTAATCCTAAAAATAATGAAAAACTAAGTTTTGCCAAAAGCATCCCTGCATCAAACTTAAATTCTTTATGTGGGTCAGGAACTGCTCTCAATAAAAACAAAAGACAGGACACTCTAATATTCCAAATAAAATGCTGGTACTTAGTCATGTCAAATAGAAGAGAAAGCCACTGGACTGAATATAACTGTAAAATCTAAATTGTGTTGGTAGTGCAAGGGAACATAATAAGTACGCACAAGGCAGACATAAAATGGTTAAAATATACAGCAACAAACAACATTTAAATTAGTCCTGGCACCTAACTATCTGTGACAGATCCAAACAAAATGCCCAAAGTGTAGCTCATAAAACAAACACTCTTTTTTTCTGTTTTTTTTAAACTGCTGTTACCCATTATGATTACTTGCAGCAGAACAATTACATATCTGTAAAAAAGGTCAGTGAAGAAAAAATTCTGTTAATGTGTGCCTCCAAAGTCAAAGGAACTGACTGCCTTTTCTATCACAGTAGAAATGAGATACACATAGTTGTATGCTAATAGCTTTTGTGACAGGGAGGGCACATATGAGGCTTTCATTAAATTAGAAATATAAGATGTAACACAATCATAATTCATGCACTATAATATTTACTTTTATAACTAAGATACCAAGAGTAAAAATGTTTGGAGAAATGAAATGTTAGCTGTTAAATGTGATGCTGGCATCATTTGCTTCATCATAGTCAAAGTTTCAGACTTATTTTCAAGGGGGAGGGGTGTATGGGGGTGTAGCTCACCAGCTTGAACATAAACCTCTACGTCACAAGATGGGTTGTCAACTGGCTCATGGCTAAAACCCACATGGTGAGAGTTGCAGGCTCTACGTCCGACTCTAAACCAGTTACAAGTGGCATCCCCCAGGGCTCAGTCCTAGGACCCCTCCTGTTCGGTATATACTTCTCAGAGGTACAGGCAAGCATAGAAGGACTATGGCTGACTAAGTTCTCAGACGACTGCAAACTAGGGGCCAGAATTGATTTTCTGGCTGATGCAGACACCCTCCAGCTGAGTCTCACTGAGACAGATACCTGGTGTTAAAATCATGGCCTCAAGCCAAATGCCAAAAAGTGCATAGTCATCCCCTTTGGAAAAAACAAAGTACCCACGAACTACCACATAGGTGGTAGTCCCCTAAATACAGAAAATGTAATAAGGGATCTGGGGACCCAAGTAGATAGTAATCTCTCCTTTGATAATCATATTGCCAAGGTGGTTAGAAAATCCTTCTATGTGGCCCACCTAATCACAAAAGGGTTCGCGTCTATAACAAAAGAGGTTATTGTGCCCCTCTACTCATCACTCATCAGACCCATCATAGAGTACAACACCTCATTTGGGATGTACCTTACAAGACACCTACAACATTTGGAAAGGCCACAAAAGTACCTCACCAAGGGGATTACTGGCCTCAAACAGATGCCCTATGCAGCCCGACTCAAGAAACTCCAGCTGTACTTGGTTGCATACCACTTACTCAGAGGTGATCTATGCCTGACATACAAGGCCGTGTCCAACCCAGAATTGATGGACATGCTCCACCTAAAAAAAAAACAAATCCCAGAGAGCCACACGCTCTAGAGATATAAATCTCACCACAGCAATAAATAGGACATGCTGGAGGGATAGATTCCTATCCCAGAGACTCCCCATGCTTTGGAACAGGATTCCAATATACATCAGGCAGAGCCCCTCACTAACACTCTTCAAGAGAAACCTTGACGGGTGGATGGGAAACAGAAAATTTACTCCGGGGATCACTGCAGTGGCTCTGCTGGACAGTGGCGCAGGGAACTAATGTAAGGGGGTGGTGAAAGCCAACACATTCTGGCTAGTCTTATAAATGCCCTTGGGCAGATAGCCTAGTACTTACCTATGACCCTATGAACCTATGTGCTTTTTTAAACATCTGTATTGTAACTGACCAAATAACTTTTGGTAGTTCTGAGAGTAAAATTGGCTGTTTAGGATTCAAAATAAGATGTATTTTTAATTTGTCTTTATATACCCCCAAACTGTTTTCATAAATATCTAATATTTTTTTTTTAAGTTTTAGTTTTGTATTTGTTAACCAGGTGACTGGACTGGTCAAAGGACCCTTTTCAGCTATGACCTGAGAAGACAAGACACAGAATGGATATTCAGAAGTACAATAAACATAATATACAATACGCAGATGCAATCGTATTATACTACAGGTATATTACGAGAAAAGTCACCTCATTAAAAATACAGTATGCACTTTGAAGGGCAGTATCCATTACAAATAAATATTATATTTGTTCTATAAAAAATTTATTCTAAATAAAGAAATATTATATTTGTTCTTGTAACTAAAATGTACAGTTTTATAAACAGTACTAGAACTGATAATTTGATATGTATACGACGTGACTGTTTGAAGCGCACCTGACAGACTGGGATCAGCCTGGATCCTTCTTACAATTACATGTTTCCATCAGTGAGATGCTTTTTGAAGCCATTATGGTCATATACTAATCTATTCAGACTGGATTGGATTCAGAGAGTGTGATCAATCATGCTGGTGTAATTTTGAAATAGGCACATTCAGTTGTAGTAAGTCTGAATGTAGGTCCTACTAACTGCAAAGATTAATTTGCTCTGTGTGAATCATTTTGTTCCTTGATGTATAATAGTTGTTTTAATGGCTAGCAGTTGGATTTGGAGACTACAGGTAGCCATCTGCATTTATGTAACATGGTGATGCTCTGTGGGACTGTCCAGGTGTCTGAACCTTAGTATTTTGTTTTCAGAGGTTTGAATCAAGGAGTTAAAGGTTTCAGGTCGAGTGTGAGATTATGACAGGGAGAGCATATTCCAGTCTGGGGAGCAGTACATCGACTTCAGTATGTCATATGGGAGACAGTAAATGTAATATTTTATAGGAACGTATCTGGGCCAAAACTTTGTCCACTAACAATTTGTTGTGTGCATGGAGGTTAATGGATTAATCCAGGGTGACCCCTAAGTATTTTGGGTAGTAGTAACTGGGAGGGTGGAACAGGGAAAGATCCTTTGAGCTTTTGCAAGATGTCTAGCAGCATAATGGAAGTTTTGTGCCTGTTGATGGCAAAAGGTATTCGTAGCTAACTAGTTCCACATTTGTTACAGTTGTTGGTGCATAAGGCTGTGAATGCTGCATGAACAACTTCCCTCCACAACAAAGACAATGTCATGTGAATAGAGTAAGCAGCTGATGGTGAGCAGGTCGGACGTCAGGTTGTTTACACAGACGGCAAGAGCAGAGGTCCAGACAGAATATTTCTTATACCATACCAGTTTGGGTACTACAGTAATTGGATGGTATTAAGTATAATAGAATGTTGTCTAAGGCCTTTAGTGATACCAATGTTTCAATGAGAGGAGTCATAATTTGAAGAGGTCTCCTTCAGCAGTTCAAGCAACTGCTATAAATCCATCAAAGGGTAGTTCTGATCTTATTTAATATGTCCACTGGACCTGTTTTAATCTTATTTAATACATCCACATGACCTTTTTCTTTAATATTCTGCAAAACCGAGTCTCCTCTGGTCAAGGCCTACCTAGAGACTCCACCCTACATCCAAAATCTCTCCTCTATGAGAGCAAATCTGTCTGACAATGTAGATTCACAGCCCTTCATTTGATAGTGATTCTCAGATGATTCACATTCTCTTGACCATTTTCACAAAACATTGTCATATTTTACTGGGCATACATACCGCTGCTGTAAGGTTCTTACTGTACTACCTGGTATAAACATTTCTGATGCATCAAAACAGCCACTGTTCCACAATGACCATCCTTATGTGCATAGACCCACCAGTTCTGAATGGGATGGGTTATGGGACTGGGCTAACTCATACTCATCTGTGGCTTTTGTCATGCCTAGGCCTAATGTTGAAATAAAAATGCTGCAATGGTAAAGCCCATCTGCAAAATTTGGTAGTTACATCCTATTTGCCTGCACAGCCGTTGCATGAGTGCATGATCATAACAGAGGAAAATTCCATCCAAACAAATAATATTGAAAAGAAGTTAGTGCCCACTTCTCATTCCTTGGCAGAGCTTACTTACCTTTCTACTTGGACATTTCTTACCACCTACTTCTTCAAATAACACAGCTCTCTGCCCATGGAACATTGAGATACTTGACAGATTTATCGCTCAGGCTGTTAGCATTATGCAATATTTCATATATAAAAAAAAACATTTAAAAATAAAAGCATCTGTGTGACACACTTTAGTGTCCAGAGACACAATGTAGAAGGCATAGATGTCCACCATCCAGAGTTCTAGATTATTTTGTAATTAGTATGAACTGACAGTTTCTTCCTTAGGGTGTCAACAGAAATGTTGCATCCAGTTTGGGGGTCTCTGCCCAGATACCACAGTCTTGTGGTGATCCAGCAATCTTCATGGACTTTCTTAAGCATGAAGAAACAGAGATTAGATTATCCCAAGTTGCTTTCACTGCATCAGCAATGATATCAGCCAAAGGACAAATGACTCCATAGGATATCTGAGGAGAATGGCAGACACCCTGTACTCTCTTCTGCGTACAGAAAAGTTCCTGAGAAGGCCAACTCCTTTCCACAATCACCTGTAAGACTGTAGTGCCCTCTGGAGAATAGGAGTGCAGAAACAGACCGCAATGACAAGTGAAACAATGGTGCTAAAAGGCTGCATATAATGTAACTGTAAAATATTGTTACTGATGTTTTAGGCAAGTGAGGAGGCATTGCAGCGATAAATAACAGTCAGCACCAAAATGCATTGGTCTGTCTTGGTTAAGGATATGCTTGAGGTGTTATCATTGTTTCCTGGGAGCTGCCATGTTGTTCAGAATAAATGTTCGCATTCTTACAAAAGTACCATCATTCTAACATGTCTGAGCGTCAAAACAAATATCACTGGATAAGTAAAAGGTTTACTTTTCTGATGTAGGACCAGGACTTCTTAACAAATGAAAAATGCAAAAACATAGTAACTGTTACTCAAACCATGCAAATCAAAGTCAAGTGAGTCTACCATGCTCAGAGTCAAATATTTTACAGATTAAGTCACCTTACTTCACGGAGTTACTATTATATTGAATTGCAACTGTTCAGCCTAGAAAAATAATTCTTCAGTCATGACTATATTTAACCCACCAAAACCGTTTAACTTCTCAAAACCCTTTGGATGGCCACTAGAGAGACAAGCGTTTGCATGATTTTATGCAGCATCAAAATAAGATAAATAAATGGATAAAATACAGGTGAACAGTCTTTGGTACTATATGTGCAGAGAGCTTGGGTCTGTATACATGTTCCTTTCATTCACAGATGTCACTGATTCTCAAACTCAATAGAAATTTGTGCCAAAATAATATAATCCATGGAAGGAGATGCCTCAACAGGTGTATAAGACAAAGACAAAGGTGATGGTTATGCGAAAATGACAGTAACTCGCTGAAAATCATGAGTTTAATAGCACAAAGGAAAACAAAATCTGCGAAATCTGTGAAAGAATTATGAATTGACTGGATGATGTAGGATTTTCTCAAAAGTTACAAATTGTAAATTCCATACAAATTGCTAGATATGCAGAGTTTGTTAGAATGTAGCACGCACACTGAAACATGACATACAAATTGCTAGATATGCAGAGTTTGTTAGAATGTAGCACGCACACTGAAACATGACATACAAATTGCTAGATATGCAGAGTTTGTTAGAATGTAGCACGCACTCTGAAACATGACATACAAATTGCTAGATATGCAGAGTTTGTTAGAATGTAGCACGCACACAGAAACATGACATACAAATTGCTAGATATGCAGAGTTTGTTAGAATGTAGCACGCACACGGAAACATGACATACAAATTACTAGATATACAGAGTTTGTTAGAATGTAGCACGCACATGGAAACATGACATACAAATTGCTAGATATGCAGAGTTTGTTAGAATGTAGCACGTACACTGAAACATGACATACAAATTGCTAGATATGCAGAGTTTGTTAGAATGTAGCATGCACACGGAAACATGACATACAAATTGCTAGATATGCAGAGTTTGTTAGAATGTAGCACGCACACTGAAACATGACATACAAATTGCTAGATATGCAGAGTTTGTTAGAATGTAGCACGCACACTGAAACATGACATACAAATTGCTAGATAGATATGCAGAGTTTGTTAGAATGTAGCGCACACACTGAAACATGACATACAAATTGCTAGATATACAGAGTTTGTTAGAATGTAGTGCGCACACTGAAACATGACATACAAATTGCTAGATATGCAGAGTTTGTTAGAATGTAGCACGCACACGGAAACATGACATACAAATTGCTAGATATGCAGAGTTTGTTAGAATGTAGTGCGCACACTGAAACATGACATACAAATTGCTAGATATGCAGAGTTTGTTAGAATGTAGCGCGCACACTGAAACATGACATACAAATTACTAGATATGCAGAGTTTGTTAGAATGTAGCACGCACACTGAAACATGACATACAAATTACTAGATATGCAGAGTTTGTTAGAATGTAGCACGCACACTGAAACATGACATACATATTGCTAGATATGCAGAGTTTGTTAGAATGTAGCACGCACATGGAAACATGACATAGAAATTGCTAGATATGCAGAGTTTGTTATAATGTAGCACGCACACTGAAACATGACATACAAATTGCTAGATATGCAGAGTTTGTTAGAATGTAGCACGCACATGGAAACATGATAAATGAGGTAAAACGCAAAGTTACCTGCAACTTTAAAAAAGAAATAGGACTCTGAGCAAAAGGCAAAATAATGAATGAAGAGCAGAGTAACTGTGAGTCTGGCAAGGAGAGGCCATTGTCATGAGTCTGACCAGTGTACTGCACATGACCGGAGGTGTAACACACATACAAGTCTAGGCCATTCTGCTGTTGTCTGTGATACTTACATGAAGAGATTGCTCCAAAAATAAAATGAATGAATCTACCCAAAGCATTTTCTGTGTTCAACTCCTACTATGGCAGATAAAGCAACACACTCAGAAGTAAAAATTCATATCTATAGAACTCCTGTATGTTTCAAAATTGCTGCAGGGGCAATGTTAATGTGATGTCACACGCTGCCTGTATGTGATGTCACATGCTACCTATAGAAGTTTTTTTGAAGCATTCATAGCTGCATGAAGCACAGACAGAAATCCACAGCTGTGAATGAGTGGTGTAAGCTGAAGTCAGAGGTAGATCTGCAGTCATGTTCAAGTGGAAAGGGGTAAGTTTTGAGTCTTGGGTTTACATGATGGATGGTCCATGCATAAATCTGTCCCTTCAGCAGGATGGCTGTACATGAGAAATGGATTTAAATGCCAAAATAACTGAAGTCAATGTAAACACATTTGGTGAAAGTGGCATGCTTGATGGTCAGCTGAGCCAAAATTAAGTTGAAATCAAATTCTTTTGCCTTATTAACACCTCCCAGGAGGTTGCCATTCCCTTTACTGTCCAAAACAGAGGAACAAAATGCAAAGTTAGACATAATTAAAAGTGAGTAATGTGTAAAAATACAGCAGACCACTCGGTCAGATGTTACCGTACTGAGGGATGTATTTCATTTTAGAACCTACTCAAATCAATACTGTCGGCAATGGAACAGTTCCAAGTTTTCTTTTCATATGAACATAGGAGATTACTAGGCTACTGACCCAGAGGTCATTTTAAGCTTAGCTGTTTCAACCCAATGTAATACCATAGAGGTACTAGTCAATACCCACAGTTGCATTTAATGATGACTGCCCATTTTCAGGAGGGTTGTGGGCACTATCCCCAGTAAGAATTTATGGTGCCCCATACACTCATCCAGGTTCCTCTTGAACAGTGTCATAGAGGTGGAGGTGCTCTGTTTCACAAGAACCAGTAGCCTGTTCCAAAGACATAGCAGTTGCTGGGAGATAAATCTGTCCCTTCAGCATTTCCTATTTAAGTTACAGGCCATATTTAAGTCCCTAGCTCAGGTGGCCCTAGATGCATTTGATTTATCGATATGTAGTAAATTAATTAGGTTTTGGTCTTGGGCTGCTCTGTAGGCCAGGCTCAAGTCTCCCATAAGAAGTCTATGTGATACTGTGTATAGTGACAGGGCCTTTAGTTGGTCCATGTAGTAAATTCATTAGGTTTTGGTCTTGGGTTGTTCTGTAGGCCCAACACAAGTCTCCCCTAAGAAGTCTATATGATACATAGTATATTGACCGGGACTTTAGCTGGTCCATATAAGGCACGTGCTGGAGGTCCTTGAATGTCTTTGTTAGAAGCCTCTCAGGTCTCCCTAATTGCCATAGGTGCTTAGTACAGAACATACTGAATGGGGTATTATACTCAATTATGGGCCAGATAAGTCCCGAGTATGGGGGGGTGGTTGTAACTTCTTTTGCTCTCGAGGTGATACCTTTACTATCAAGTAAGCTAAGTCAAAAGCTTTCCTTACAATGGTAGACACGTGGTGGTTGAAGTTAAGGTTGCAGTTAACCTGTGATCCCAGGTCCCTTACCACTTCATAGGTTCATAGGTTTATAGGTTCATAGGTAGATACTAGGCTATCTGCCTTAAGGCATTTATAAGCCTAGCCAGAGTGTATTTGGCTTCCACCTCCCTATTAGATTAGCCTACTGTGCCTCTATAAAGTAGGTCACAGAAGGTACCCTTTAAAGATTAGTTTACTGTGCCTCTGTCTAGCAGGGACACAGAAGAGTTCCCATTTCCCATCCACGCATCCAGATTTTGCTTGAAGAGGGTCAGCGAGGGGCTATGTCTAACATGAATTGGGATTCTATTCCAGAGTGAGGGGAGCCTCTGGGAAATGAATCTGTCCCTCCAGCATGTCCTATTTATTTTTGTGCTGAGGTTTAGGTCCCTGGAGCGTGTAGTTCTAAGGGACTTGGATTTTTTGAGGTGGAGCATGTCCATTAATTCTGGGTTTGACATGGGTACTTAAGAGTATTGTTGTTTATTTGATAACGTGAGGGGACATTGTTTGTACCAAAGGGAATGATGATGCATTTCTTTGGATTCACTTTGAGACCATGATGACTAATCCACCAGTCGTTGGTCTGTCTGAGACCATCCTGGAGTATGCTAACATCATTTGGGGATTCAATGACTGCACCTAGTTTCCAGTGATCTGCAAACTTGGTCAGCCACAACCCTTTAGTTTTGACCTGAACCTCTGAGAAGTATATACCAACAATAAGGGGCCCAGCACTGACCCCTGTTGCACCCTGCTGGTAAGAGGTCTGCTGGTTGATGTGGAGTCACCAACTTTGATAGTGTGTGTCTGGTTTGTGAGCCAGTTGGCAACCCATCTTACTGCGAAGGGATTTACATTCAGTTTGCTAAGTTTAAATGTGTCTGGAAGAAGAGTTTCTCAAAACTGTTCTCAGCATCCTGAAAGTTCTGTTCCTGCGGTCCCTTACAAGACTTGATTCCATATTTATTTATTGGCATTTGTTTACAAAGCTTTCCATTTAGGCATAACTTGCCCCTTTTCAGTGTAGGCTCGTGCAGAAAAGCTCCAAGTATAATATGTGTACAAAATAAAAACACAAGGGGATAATGCTTCAAAGATGACGGAAAAGAAAAAATGAAAGGAACAGAAGGGGGTGTCAAAAAGGAAAATGTTTTCAGTCCCCCCTGAACCCAACCCTTAATATGTTACAAAAGCTATCACAGACAAGCTATACAATTTGCAATCCAAGTGTAAAAAAGAAAAAAAAAGCCCTTTCATAATCTTACTAAAAAGAAAGGGAATTGTTTTTCAGCTTAAAAATGATGATAGGATTCATATAAGGAAACCTAAGGGAGGGGGGGTTGTAATATATGACTCCATCCAATATAGTAAAGAGATTTTTGACATCCTGAATGACACTAACATATATTCCAATTGCTCTATTAATGAAGTTAATATTAGTTACCAGAAGATGGACTCCTTTTTAGAAGAATATTTATTAGAGGGTCTGATTTTACGAGATGTTTATAATTTTTAGTAAATAACCCTTTAATTCCTTCTATCTTTGGTATACCAGAAGTCCACAAAAATATAAAAAAACACCTTTTAGGCCTACAGTGGCCACAGGAGGGTCAAAAAGCTACCCAGCAGAAGTATATATAGATAAATGGTTGAAATCTATTTATAGTAAAGTCTCACATTTACTAATAGACTCTTGGGATTTTCTAGGTAAGCTTAAAAGTGAACTTTGAAACAATGAGGTTATATTGATTTTGCAGATTTATTTACTTCAGTCCCAAGAGATGGAGGTTTAGAAAGCTTTTTAATGCTGTAAACACCTACTTTCACTTTGGAAAAGGAAAAACTACTCTCCTTCATGATTTGATGGCTATAGTTCTTGAATATAATTTTATAATTTTTGAGGGGAAATTGTTAAACAAAATAGAGGAGGTGCCATGGGGGCAGCTTGCGCCCCTATTTATGCCAATCTAGTTTTATTAGATTGGGATACTAAATATGTAATGAATAGCCAGTTTTGGAAGTATATTATGTTCAACTTTTGGACAATATCTACATCCTGCGGAACAGGACAGAGGAGAGGGAAGAGAAAAGCACAGGATTGTTTTTCAGTATCTTAATACCAAATTTACTTTCTTGAGATTCACTTACAAATACAGTAAGGATGGTATTGAGTTTCGGGATACTAAAATTCAAAACACTGAGGAAGTTTTAAGTCTACTGTATACAGGAAAGATAATTTTAGTAATTCTTATTTGGATTACTCCAGTAGTCATCCATTAGTTCAAAAGAAAAGTATTTTAAAAGAGCAACTTATCAGGGTTGCCAGGATGACTTCACATGCAAGTGATTTAAGTAGTGAATGAAAGAAAGTAGTTGAAATGTTTTTATTAAGGGGTTATCCCCGTGAACTCACGGATGGTCCAAAGTCATACATTCAGAGTCAACGGGGTAAGAAATACCAACCCATATTAGGAACTGGTTTGTGTAATAAACAAGAACTATGAAAGACGGCTCATTATTGAATATGGGTGCCAGGCAGAAGAAATCAAAGCAATTCAGAGAAAAAACTTGAACATTTAAAGACAAACTGAAATATTCCAATTCCTAGGACCTGAACCATGTTTTATTTTAAAAACTGGTTGTAATTTAAAGAACATTTTTGAAAGTAAAGTTTCCTTCAGTAGTAATAAAGTAAAACAAGCAAATGGAACCAAAAATGTGGGGGTTGTACCCCAATGTAGCTTCATTTGTGAATGCAGTTCCTTATCTTTAGAGAATAAAAGAAAGTCAAAGGTTATTTTTTTAAAGGAAATTGTCAGACTTGTAGAGTGGTATACTTAGCCAAATGCTTATCTCGCCAGGGTTTTACCTGGGCAAGACTGAACGAGCATTAAGAAGGAGCATTTATGAACACCTGTACCAGCATTAAGAAGGAGCATTTATGAACACCTGTACCAGCATTAAGAAGGAGCATTTATGAACACCTGTACCAGCATTAAGAAGGAGCATTTATGAACACCTGTACCAGCATTAAGAAGGAGCATTTATGAACACCTGTACCAGCATTAAGAAGGAGCATTTATGAACACCTGTACCAGCATTAAGAAGGAGCATTTATGAACACCTGTACCAGCATTAAGAAGGAGCATTTATGAACACCTGTACCAGCATTAAGAAGGAGCATTTATGAACACCTGTACCAGCATTAAGAAGGAGCATTTATGAACACCTGTACCAGCATTAAGAAGGAGCATTTATGAACACCTGTACCAGCATTAAGAAGGAGCATTTATGAACACCTGTACCAGCATTAAGAAGGAGCATTTATGAACACCTGTACCAGCATTAAGAAGGAGCATTTATGAACACCTGTACCAGCATTAAGAAGGAGCATTTATGAACACCTGTACCAGCATTAAGAAGGAGCATTTATGAACACCTGTACCAGCATTAAGAAGGAGCATTTATGAACACCTGTACCAGCATTAAGAAGGAGCATTTATGAACACCTGTACCAGCATTAAGAAGGAGCATTTATGAACACCTGTACCAGCATTAAGAAGGAGCATTTATGAACACCTGTACCAGCATTAAGAAGGAGCATTTATGAACACCTGTACCAGCATTAAGAAGGAGCATTTATGAACACCTGTACCAGCATTAAGAAGGAGCATTTATGAACACCTGTACCAGCATTAAGAAGGAGCATTTATGAACACCTGTACCAGCATTAAGAAGGAGCATTTATGAACACCTGTACCAGCATTAAGAAGGAGCATTTATGAACACCTGTACCAGCATTAAGAAGGAGCATTTATGAACACCTGTACCAGCATTAAGAAGGAGCATTTATGAACACCTGCACCAGCATTAAGAAGGAGCATTTATGAACACCTGTACCAGCATTAAGAAGGAGCATTTATGAACACCTGTACCAGCATTAAGAAGGAGCATTTATGAACACATGTACCAGCATTAAGAAGGAGCATTTATGAACACCTGTACCAGCATTAAGAAGGAGCATTTATGAACACCTGTACCAGCATTAAGAAGGAGCATTTATGAACACCTGTACCAGCATTAAGAAGGAGCATTTATGAACACCTGTACCAGCATTAAGAAGGAGCATTTATGAACACCTGTACCAGCATTAAGAAGGAGCATTTATGAACACCTGTACCAGCATTAAGAAGGAGCATTTATGAACACCTGTACCAGCATTAAGAAGGAGCATTTATGAACACCTGTACCAGCATTAAGAAGGAGCATTTATGAACACCTGTACCAGCATTAAGAAGGAGCATTTATGAACACCTGTACCAGCATTAAGAAGGAGCATTTATGAACACCTGTACCAGCATTAAGAAGGAGCATTTATGAACACCTGTACCAGCATTAAGAAGGAGCATTTATGAACACCTGTACCAGCATTAAGAAGGAGCATTTATGAACACCTGTACCATATACAGAAGACAAATGAGATGAATGCACTTTATAGACACTCAAGTGCTGTCCCAGTTTTCACAAGTTTTGGTTTGGCATTTTAGATCACATTACCTTAAACCCAAGAGGTGACAACTATAAAGGGAAACTTGAAGAAAAAGAAGTAAGGTGGTAATTAGAGCTGCAAGCTTCCCAGCCCCCTGGAATTAATGACCACACTTCCCTACAACCTATTTTAAATTCATGAGCTGTTAAATATTTGAAGTGAGTTTTATTAGAAAAAGTTTATATATAGCATTCTTAGAATGGAATTTTATGATATATGTTATTTATGTTTCATGGTATTGTTTTATACCACTGTTTCTTTATCAATTTTAAATTTTAATTGATTAATTAAGATAATAGACTATAAAAATAGAAAGGATGTAACCTATTCTAGATTCTGAAGAAGTCTAGCTTTTTAATGGATGAAAGCGCTTAATTTAGAGTGTTTTATAGTTTATGGTTTATAGTTTAAAGTGTGATTTCTTCATTAAACTTTACAGAAAAGGAACTTCTGTTGGCACCGTGTTCATTTCTGTCTTTAAATGTTATTCCCTTGTGTTTTTATTTGGTTTTGCTGCTTCTGTTTTTGTTTTGTGATATGTGTACAAAAGGTACAAAAAGCAGATAAAAGAATAGCAATGACTTTAAGCAATTTAACTGAATGAATGCAAACAGAATATAGTAAAACAAAGTTTTAGAAGAAATAGAAATACACATCAATAGATAACTTTAAGGCATGAATACAAATGAATATAGTAGAACAATGGCTCAAAAGAAAGAAAGCAGAAGAAAAGAAACAGGCATTTGTAAGAGCACGCTTTTAAAAAGTGAACTTTGAGTAAAAAGGTTTCTAACTAACATGTTGGTAGACGTACAGTAGCCTGCAGCAGGTGCAAGAAGAGAAGCCACGTCTGAGAGTCGATACCAGCAGAGAGATGGCTGCAGGTTGTGCCTATCGTTTGACGTTTGCCTCTTCATTACAAATCATACAAACAGTTTAATTCTTGGCACATACAATAATGCCACTCAGACCCACAAATGCACTTGTAAACATGTCTGTTATCAAAGAAGTCAGTGTCCCTAATGTTACTGGTTTATGCAAGGTACATATACTTAAACTGAGGGGTAAGAGACAGGACTTCTTGTCAAATATAAAATACTTTATGGCTCTTATCAACAAATGGACACACTGCTAAAGACCCATCTTAAACTAGTTATGTCTGCAATGTCTGCATTTTAAACAGGATATTCTTATGGCAGATGCTCTCTGTAACCAGAATTTGAAACTGATTTTCTACAGGTCTAGACAGCTGTGCTTTGTTTAGTACATGAAAGTCAAGCATAACAATCTTTCTGTTAACACAATAAAACTTTTACTGTCCTTAGGATCAGTTTGTTCCACTAATTTTTAAAGCAGATGGTATAGACCTGTTAAAAGTGCCACTGGGTAGCATTTATACCATTTTATTTTTAGGAGGCTGACTCTCTGGACCTCTCCAAAAATGAATTATATGCTTTACATCACATGATTGTGATCTTACCATTTTCCTGTGTGAAAAAGTTGTTATAAAACTTCACTGCTTGTGTCTTTACAGCAAGAGAAGATCTGGCAACTAATGTTTTTTTAACATTTTTGTAATCCTGTTAATGAGGTCCAACTGTGGTTCTACAGCCAGCTGGGCTGAAAGGATCGTCGTCCACTCAACTCAGTCCCAGCCCTCCTAATGGATATGTCTTAGTGGAGTGAGTGTCTGTGGCATAACCATCGATTTGTCCAGCACCACCATCCTTTCAGCTGTGGCAGCAGCAGTCTGCAGAAGCTGGTCCATAGTTGTCATTCAGCTGAAAAAGGACTCCCAAACAGGTGACTCCTTTATGTTGACAGAAACAGCTACAGTCTAAGAACTTTGGTATACAAAGTGTGCCATACCTGCCCGCTGCTTTCCACCGATGAAGAACGTTAAAAGAAAGATAAGCAACACTCCATGAAAATACCGTTCATGTTTGTCTGAAACAAAAGTCTTCATGCTAGTAACAAGTTCACTTCAAAAGAGTTCCATCCTGCTGAGTTACAATCTCTTCAGCAAGTCTCTCTCCGTTTACAACCCCTTAGTACTTCAGGTTACCTTTACCTGCAACAAATTTCATCTTCCTCCTGGTAACCTATTTTAGTTCACTCTGCTTTCTTGCTTCCAGAGGCATTGCTACAGAAATCACATTCCCCTTTACAAAATCAAACAAACCCTCTCCACAGGTTTTCTCAGCCCTTCTTTTATACTGTTTTACCTGTGTAAAGAACTATGCCCTTAATATTTATTTACTGACATCTGATTACTGGGAGAGTCCGAATGGGTAGGAGCCCATTTTCAGTGGAGGCCTGGGAGGAAAAGCTCCAAAGTATTACAAAACATTTTAACAACAATAATTTTAAAGTCTTTACAAACAATACAAAAAACAGATACAGTTTAGACAATTATACCAATTACCAAATTAGACACAGTAAGAAAACATTGTTTAAGAATAGACATAAGTTACAGGACAATGATTTAATAGTTAGAAATGTTACCCAGTTTATAGAGAAATTTAGTATAATACAAACAGGAATTGAGATACAACGGTAAGCATATGGTATATTTAGGTGGGGGGGGGCAATTGACAGAAGTAAGAAAGTGTGTGAAGACAAGATAGAATGTAGATGTTAGGTATGAACAGGTATTTGTTCACATTTAGGGATATAGTTTATCCTGGTACTGAGCAAGAACAGAGCCAGCTTTTTGCCTAGGAAGTCTTTCAGAGGGGTTTTGAAGGATGGGAGGGAGGGTATTGACCTGATGGATACAAGTAAGGATGGATACAGGTAAGTATTGACCTGATGGGTACAGGTAAGGATGGATACAGGTAAGGATGGATACAGGTAAGTATTGACCTGATGGATACAGGTAAGGGGTTACAGGTCTTAGCAACATGGTACAAGCACAGACAATTGCCAGCGGATTTCATAGGTTTGTGGACAGATGGTGATTGGATCGCAATGACCAACTAGGAACATAGTTGTAGAGAATGTTATTTAGTGTTGGACAAGCTATGAGAAGTGACTCCAATGGTTGTATTATCAAGAGAGAGAACTTTAAGTTTTGTTTGTTTTTTCCTTTACTAATACAGAAAATTGTCTCCCTGCTCTTACAGAAACCTTTTCAAATAAAATAAAGAAACATTCCAACACAAGCAACAGTGTTAATTTGCACCATATTCACTATAAAAGTTCTGTATATATACTATATACTGTTAGATTTTATGAATATAAATCTGAAATTAATTATGTTGTAAATATGCTGAAAGAAAAGGCTTGCTTAAATGCAGTAACAAAG
This sequence comes from Protopterus annectens, assembly GCF_019279795.1. Classification (NCBI taxonomy): domain Eukaryota; kingdom Metazoa; phylum Chordata; order Ceratodontiformes; family Protopteridae; genus Protopterus; species Protopterus annectens. The sequence goes on from NC_056745.1 coordinate 10,686,946, forward strand.
TTTAGTAATATGTGATCAGCAGTCATACTAAATGACCATGGCTTGGAAAAGGAATCTGCTGAATGGACATTCTTCCCTTACAGACTCAAACAGGATGTATGCAAGAGCAAAAATACAAAATCTGCTTTTAAAGAATGGACATTTTTCCCTTACATACTCAGAAACAGGATGTATGCAAGAACAAAAATGCAAAATCTGCTTTTAAAGAACACTGACATGTTATTCTGCATATAAAAAATGGACACAATATGTTTCCTAAAACAACAGGATATGTTTATGACACTGTGACAATGTGTTTTCTCAAAAATATGTTTTTCTGCATAAAAAAACAGGATATGCTTATCAGCATTGGTGCAAGAACATATGTTCATATACACAGATCCAAATAGAATACAGAACAATGTGTTTTCTCAAAAATATGTTTTTCTACATGGAAATCAGGACACTGTTACAGGATATTCACACTGTCAGTAAAGCTGGTCTCTTACAAGACATTGTTAAACAAGGAAGCTTAGTATTGTTTCTACAGGATAAGCAATTCTCCAAAATAGAATACAGAACAATGTGTTTCCTCAAAAATATGTTTATGCATGACTAAAAAGTGTATATAAAGAGCTGTATAAATCCAGCTATGTTAGAGGTATGGTAGGGACACAAGTCCTAAGGTAAATGTTATATCTCTCACATCATCTGTACTACATGAGAAGTAAAGTTGGAAAAGTACTTTTAAGCTGCAATGTGTTTCCGTTTGATTTATTATAAAAGTTATTGGTTACTGCTCTCTAAAGTTGATGCTGCAAAGTATATTCTCTCATCAGTGTATATTCTGCAAGTTTCTGTATGCAACAGACTGTGAATGCAAATATAACCAGACTTTAAATTTTAGCAGAATCCAGCCAGCAAGACTGAGTGTCTTAAGAACACTTCAGATCCATCCCACAGCAAGAAGCAGCAAGCAGTAAGCAATAAGATCAAAAATATTTTTTCAATGGCGAGGCAGCTGAGTGACTAGCTCCATATAATTTTTTCAATGGCAAGCTAGCCTGCATTTGAACCTACAATCTGCATTCAAACACAGGAGGAGTGATGTTAAGCCCTGCAGAGGGTCACTTCAGTCAAATTGCAGTAACTAACATTTGTACGTATGTGTAAATCCTAAACAGAAGTATTCCAGTTTATGCAGCTTGCAGTAGTAAAGTTTTTTAGACGTCTACAATCCGGAGTGAGACTAGTTCAAGAAATTCGCAGTGCCATAAATTCTTCAAGAAAAGGGGGATATCCACTAGCCCAATAGTTCACTGCCTGTTGTGCTTTCCCAGCTTCTCAAGTGACTCTGAAAAATTTCTAGTCATCTGCAATAGCAGCCTGATCACCTGTTTTCTTGCTCACTGGTAAGACTTTTTTCTACGTCACATTTTTTAGTATGGTTGCTATTCGACAGTTTTGTATATTAGACAGTATGGATATTATTTATAATTCATGCAGGAGTAAACCAAACTTTAGTAAATTGCTATGTTGGTATACACAGCACATTAGTAAATGTAAAACCTTATTAGGGCAGGTTGATAGTAAGGCATTATGCAAATGTATTACAATGTTTGACTGGTATCTCAAAGAAAACCATGTGAAAAATGACAAATGTTTATTGTGTGCTTCAACAAAAACTGCATTTTGTGTATTATGCCATAAAATAATATTGCATCATATTGCTAAAAAATAGACTGTAAAACAGATCTGAAGAATTAACTAAGGGTAAAGTGTTTCCATTACATTCTGATGTTGAACAGTTATGTCCTGTCACCACATGTGAGTCAAATCAGTTACTGATAGAACCCCTAGTACATTTTGTTACAAAGGAATGTAGTAAACTTCTAAAAGACAGACACAATGAGTTCAGGAAGCTTAGACAAGTTATACACACATCTTTTCAAAAGTGCATAGGAGTTTCAAATTCAGCAGAACAGCTTACTAAAGAATGTCAGAAAGACCATGCAATATCACAGGAAATTCAACAGCAGTTGCAGGATAAAGGAAATAAATTAGCTGAACTGACAAAGACTGGGAACTTCCTGCATACACAGTTAATATGTGCAAAAGAAATATATTTTATAATATGTTTATGTTTTGAAAATGGTTAAACATACATGGTAGGATGGTAGGATCTGATGTCTGGACAAATCATTCTTAAATGTTTTACTTTCATTCAGTTAAAGCAATACATCTATCAGTACTACAGTAAAGTAAAGCATATGAATGCCATTCATTAGCATAGTCAAAAGGTAAACAAAACTGTTCTGGTGTATAAAAATTAAATAAAAATTGTTAATAAGAATAAAGATTTAAAGTTACAAGACTGGCATACTTGTATAAAGATATACAAATATAAGACAGACATCCATGTATGTTCTTTTCATCTAGAGTACATTTGTTTACAATACACAAAAGCAAAAGGCAGACATTAGCAAATATAAATATAAATGTGTTGGTTAAACTAATATCTATTTTGTTTTTTACAATTTGTTTATAATTATATAGTAACACCAAACAATTAAAGTTCTGAATTTTAAAAAGAAAATCACAGATGGTATTATTCAAACAGTTTTTGTAAAATTAAAATTAATGGCAGGACAGTTAAATAGTTAAATAAATAAAAAAAAAATACTGAAATCCATGTAAGGTAATTGTAAAATGATGTCTATTTATGTTGTATAAATGCATGGTTATGCAAATCACAATCACATTAAAGGAAAAATGCCAAAAGAATTAACTATAGTTTATAGAGTATAAAATGTGAGCTCAGACCTTCCTAGATTGAATGAATAGTTACAGGAAATGCTGGAAAGATAAGATAAACAACAAGACTGATTGCCAGGTAAGTAGCTTGAGTTTTTCTAAAGCATCATTGTTATTAAAACATAATTGTTAAAATGTTTACAGGCAACACTATTTGGTGGTTGTAATGGGATGCCACAGTTGTGCATGGATGTCACTGATAATCTGTTTGCAAGTAAATGTTAAAAGGACAAAAAAAACCTCAGTTGTATCAAGTGCAGCCAGCAAATGGGCTATAGTATATATACAGTTCAAATCAATTGTGCAGGAGGGTGTAAATGCCTACTAGTGGTAGTAAACAGCAAAAGCTTTATAAAAAATGATCAAATCAGACAAAAGTTCATAATTTAATAAAATAAATGTATAACCATAGTGTTAGGCTGACATACATTGTATTCTTACAGCATAGGGCAGGAAAACAGTGCTGAAGTACTACAGGGGGAGGGGCACTTTCTCAGTTTTACACTGACTGTATAAGCAGTACTGTACAAGGGTCTGAAATAAAGCTACAGAAAAAATAACAACAAGGGTCTGAAATAAAGCTACAGAAAAAATAAACAACAAGGGCCTGAAATAAAGCTACAGAAAAAATAAACAACAAAGGTCTGAAATAAAGCTACAGAAAAAAATAAACAACAAGGGCCTAAAATAAAGCTAGAGGAAGAAATATATAATTCCTTCTTGACAATACTCTTTTATGGGGGGAAAAACAGGTATTAGTGTATTAGAAATACTGGTAAACTGGATTAAACCTGACAGGATAAGATATTTTACAAGTTGTTAATAGCTATCATAATGGTTATTATTGTATTATTTAGAATTAAATTGCATTTACAACCTGTTAAACTGTAAAGCTATACAAGAGATGGTTTAAAAAACAAGAGATGATTTAAAATTGCTTTATTAAAGCTATACAAGAGAGAATAAAGATATGCAAAATGCATAAATGTTTCTAATAGCAAGAATGGTCACTATTTTTAATATGTTTTTGGCAAAACAATGTTGGTATAAAAAGCATGAATATTTTTAATAATTGTTGAGTATGTAGTTTAAAATAACAGGACATATGAATTTGGTGGCAATTCCACTAGATATTTCTAAAGAGACAAACATTTTCCAAGATTTTGCTTAATATTAATGTTATTAAATTTGTAAGATTAGACTAAATGTACTTTATAGTCTTTGTATGTACAAATGCAGAAGAATTCAGTACAAATGATAGTCTTTGTATGTACAAATGCAGAAGAATTCAGTATAAATGAGATTAATGTCTAGTAATAAATATGTGTGAAAAAAAATATTTATAGAAAAAAATTGGGTCCAGGATACCTACTAGATTGAAATGCATAAATAGCAAACAGTCTGTGTAAATACATACTGATCAGGATACATTGTAATAAGTTCAAAACTAATTTGTCAAGTTGTAATATCACTAGTTTTACCCCAGTAAAATAATTGCTTTCAAATATTTATTATCTAAGCCCAGTTCAGTATTTTACCAAGATGTTAATGAGCAGTTCAAAGACATGACCACAATGTTATGGTTAAAATGACATTGAAATTGTATGTTTTCAGCAGTGTATAAATGCTTGCAGTAGCACATGGTTACTGTCTCTTATAGTTAATTTAACAGCTGCAAAGAGTTAATGGAACAGTTCTAAGTCATAAATTAAATTCTGTGATTGCAAAAGAATAAATTGATCATGTTAAAAAAAAATAACATTAAAGCAGACACAGCTCATAACTGATAAAAAATATTTTCACAGAATGGTCTGCAAAAGAAAAAGTTGTTAAATACATTCAGTTTTGGTAGTAATACTTTAATATCATTGTGTTAATTATGTAAAATTGCATTTTGATTTGTTGTATCAAACTAAAGGTTTGTTTCTTGTGTTTTCTATATAAAATGTTTTGAGTATGTTTAAAAACAGAGGGAATTGTTAGATTTTATGAATATAAATCTGAAATTAATTATGTTGTAAATATGCTGAAAGAAAAGGCTTGCTTAAATGCAGAAACAAAGTTTAGTAATATGTGATCAGCAGTCATACTAAATGACCATGGCTTGGAAAAGGAATCTGCTGAATGGACATTCTTCCCTTACAGACTCAAACAGGATGTATGCAAGAGTAAAAATACAAAATCTGCTTTTAAAGAATGGACATTTTTCCCTTACAGACTCAGAAACAGGATGTATGCAAGAACAAAAATGCAAAATCTGCTTTTAAAGAACACTCACATGTTATTCTGCATATAAAAAATGGACACAATATGTTTCCTAAAACAACAGGATATGTTTATGACACTGTGACAATGTGTTTTCTCAAAAATATGTTTTTCTGCATAAAAAACAGGATATGCTTATCAGCATTGGTACAAGAACATATGTTCATATACACAGATCCAAATAGAATACAGAACAATGTGTTTTCTCAAAAATATGTTTTTCTACATGGACATCAGGACACTGTTACAGGATATTCACACTGTCAGAAAAGCTGGTCTCTTACAAGACATTGTTAAACAAGGAAGCTTAGTATTGTTTCTACAGGATAAGCAATTCTCCAAAATAGAATACAGAACAACGTGTTTCCTCAAAAATATGTTTATGCATGACTAAAAAGTGTATATAAAGAGCTGTATAAATCCAGCTATGTTAGAGGTATGGTAGGGACACAAGTCCTAAGGTAAATGTTATATCTCTCACATCATCTGTACTATATGAGAAGTAAAGTTGGAACAGTACTTTTAAGCTGCAACGTGTTTCCGTTTGATTTATTATAAAAGTTATTGGTTACTGCTCTCTAAAGTTGATGCTGCAAAGTATATTCTCTCATCAGTGTATATTCTGCAAGTTTCTGTATGCAACAGACTGTGAATGCAAATATAACCAGACTTTAAATTTTAGCAGAATCCAGCCAGCAAGACTGAGTGTCTTAAGAACACTTCAGATCCATCCCACAGCAAGAAGCAGCAAGCAGTAAGCAGAGAGAGATCAAAATATTTTTTCATATACATTAGTATTTGCTGAAGTGGGGGTCATTTGTACTTTGCCATTTGGTGAGATCCGCATCGCTATCCTACATTACCCAAGACTGATTAAAGTCGCCCCAACAGTATGAGATCCCCCAGAGCAGGTGACTAAATAAGGCAATGCAGACAGCCTTTATGGCAGTCTATGAGACAAGGGAAATAGACATAAGAGGAGAGTCAGACATAAACAACCAGTTCTAAGAACTGAGTATACAAACAAAGCCACATTCATCGGGTCACATTCCAGTTCATCAGGAGAACAGGAAACAAGAGCACAGTAGCTGTTACTACCGACCAGTAGGAAGCTTCCTTCTGTAAATCTGCTGCCAGTCTTTCTATTATGCTAATAATCAGGGGTATAATTAAAAAGGACAAGGGGTATACCCTGTCATCCTCAAAATACAATATATTTGTACCCCCCCTAGCAGTACAGAAGTGCATTCTTTTTCTCAAATTGCATTTTCTGATATTTCTACTTTACAGTTCAACTTACCCTCATGCACTCCCCAATATTATTACCTTTTGATTTTCAACTTAAGGATTGTCCTGAAAGTTGTAGAGAGTAAATGTGCATCATCATTCAAAGACATACATAAGCACCTTTAAATTTTTGCATGTGCTCTCACATGATGAATGCATAAAGTATTTTGAAACCACAGGAATAATCAAAAGAACACAAACGAAAACAGAACATGCAGAGGAGTCACTTTCTATACTTCGTCCTGACCCACTCTTGGCTCCTCCCCCTAGAGACACACACACACATATACATACACACACATATACATACACACACACATATATACACACACACACACACACACACACACACACACACACACACACACACACACACACACACACACACACACACTCACACACACACACAGACTCGCGCGCGCGTGCACACACACACACACTCTGAGGTGCACACACACACACACACACACACACACACACAAACACGCACACACATGCACACAGCACACACATGCATACACGCACACAGACGTGCACACACACACACTGACATGCGTGCACACACACACATATACATACACGCACATATACACACACACACACACACACACACACACACACACACACACACACACACACACACACACACACACACACACACACACACCTGCTTCTGAGCGGTAAGTATATAAATGCTTAAGTAAGAGCCTCAAAATCCCAAGTTACAAATTAAAAACACAAACCCAAAACGAAAGCTGAGGACCGTGCACCAATGTGCATGAATTGCTTAAACAGACCTTCCCAGTTCGTATAAACAGCCAAGGTTGGCGTCCGTAGATGCAGATGCAATACAGCCACTTACTGTGTGTCAACAGACGAGCCCAGATAACTACAGTCAAGCTAAGAGGATCTGGCGTTCAAAGCGATAAGGCACACACTTTCCAAAAATACTTTCGATAAATCCACAAGAAGTCGATAACACCATTCGGTTCAAGTCAGAACAATATTTAATAGTAAGCGCTTTCACGGCTAAGAGAAGCCGCTTCTTCAGACAAACAGGGGAGCGCCATTACAGCGCCAAATTTAAACAAAACCTTGTAAGTACTTAGGTCTCCTCCCACCAGCATCCAAAGAAATTTAAAGTGCCAATGCACAATTCCTAATACTGCAAAACCCTTGAATAAAAACAAATACATCAGCTTACGCTGGTGTATACAATAAAGATATATAAAGGATATAAAAGTAATAACACTGTGTCATAGATTATAGTAAAAAATGTAAGCCTGAGACTACAATATTACTTAATTCAAACATACAGCACTTATATAGAAGAACGTTCATTTAACTGACAAAATACTGTGTCTAAGATGTCTTCAAAAAATGCCCAGAGCTGCAATAATTCCTATACTAAACATACAGTGCTTCTAAATACAATCACAATCATCAGACTGACATTATAAAAATTGAGAATTAAAAATTATTACATAGGAAATTAGTATAAAACTCATATGAATGCATCAGACACAAATAACAAAATAATATGATAAAAAGTCATCCATACATCCATAATTAAAGTTAACCTAGCGTGCTCATCATCGTGGCCCACGTGGATGCTAATTTGAGCAATAATTAGATAAAACTAAATAAAACATATGTGCACCCATACACCAAGACCACCTGGGGGCAAATATTGAATTGTGCACATGTATACTAGAAAATATGCGCAATATATATATAAGACTAATCAATTCATTGAGATGATCGTCTCAAAAAGGCATGCCAGTGATTTGATATAACGCAGCACTACAGAAAGAATGACAACGGATCGTGATCAATGCCTATGGGCCTATATACTATCTCAGTGGTCTTCCTTTTAAGTAAGGTTTTATAGACAGTACTTCGTTTAAGCCTCTTTCTCTATGCGCAGCCAGTCTACACATCCATCTTAGCTCAGCTTGCTCTGTAAGATTGGTTATGTCACCTAGCCTGAGGCTAGGCTCCACTACTTGAAAAACTTGAAATAGGAAGGTGTGCGTTGAACCTTCTCTAAGGGTGTGTTTTGCTAGAGCACTATATTCTTGTTTTCTGGACAGGCAGTACATATGGTCACGTATGGTTCACCATGAGCTATGATGTTGGAAGCATTGATTTCTTAGATATCACTCTATTCAAGACAGAAGGCATGATTAACACCAAGGTACATCGGAAATCATGCTACAAACCCTCATTTCTTCATAGGGATAGCATGCATCCCCCTCACATTTTCAAGAACATTATCAAGGGTCAGGCCATGAGGGTTTCGAGGTTATCAACTAAGGAAGCTGACTATGATTCAGGGTTGAACGAGTTATGTGAAGGGCTCATGGCACGAGCATATACACATGAAGAAATTCAGAATGTATATAGGGAGATGAATGATCTCAGGGAGCATAGAGCCAAACCCTACCTATTTGGTGGACGTAGTCAAGCAGATAAAACCATTGAGCACCAGGGTGATAGACCGTTGGGATTTGTTGTACCTTATGGACAAGGCACGCACAGGATTCAATCCATAATCCAAAAGCATTGGAATATCCTCACTGCAGAGGATAACATCACGAGGATAGTAGGCTCTAGTCCGAACTTTGTTTTTAGCAATTTGCTGAACCTCAAAAGACTGCTATGTGGCACGAGAGGTAGTATAACTCGTGAGCGAACAGGTTTTGAGAGAACTAGAAAATGTGGGAAATGTCCACAATGTAAATTCATAGACGAATCCCACTATTATAGGCACCCGGTTTCGGGTCATCTTTGGACAATCAATTGTAATAGCGACTGTAATACTAGAAACATTGTGTATGTGGCCCATTGTGTTGTGTGTTTTTCATTTTATGTGGGCAAGACTAATAGAACTCTACGAGAAAGGATACGTGACCATATGTACTGCCTGTCCAGAAAACAAGAATACAGTGCTCTAGCAAAACATACCCTTAGAGAAGGCTCAACGCATACCTTCCTATTTCAAGTTTTTCAAGTAGTGGAGCCTAGCCTTAGGCTAGGGGATATAATCAATCTTACAGAGCAAGCTGAGCTAAGATGGATGTGCAGACTGGCTGCGCATAGAGAAAGAGGCTTAAACGAAGTACTGTCTATAAAACCTTACTTAAAAGGAAGACCACTGAGATAGTATATAGGCCCATAGGCATTGATCACGATCCATTGTCATTCTTTCTGTAGTGCTGCGTTATATTAAATCACTGGCATGCCTTTTTGAGACGATCATCTCAATGAATTGATTAGCCTTATGTCAAAATATATATATTGCGCATATTTTCTAGTATACATGTGCACAATTCAATATTTGCCCCCAGGTGTCTTGGTGCATGGGTGCACATATGTTTTATTTAGTTTCATCTAATTATTGCTCAAATTAGCATCCACGTGGGCCACGATGATGAGCACGCTAGGTTAACTTTAATTATGGATGTATGGATGACTTTTTATCATATTATTTTGTTATTTGTGTCTGATGCATTCATATGAGTTTTATACTAATTTCCTATGTAATAATTTTTAATTTTCAATTTCATAATGTCAGTCTGATGATTGTGATTGTATTTAGAAGCACTGTATGTTTAGTATAGGAATTATTGCAGCTCTGGGCATTTTTTGAAGACATCTTAGACACAGTATTTTGTCAGTTAAATGAACGTTCTTCTATATAAGTGCTGTATGTTTGAATTAAGTAATATTGTAGTCTCAGGCTTACATTTTTTACTATAATCTATGACACAGTGTTATTACTTTCATATCCTTTACATATCTTTATTGTAGAAACACACCGATGCGGTCACCAAGTTAGCCAGCTCCTACAGCCAAAAGCCACAAGGAATGCTCTTTCCTTAACAAATACCAAAAGGTGTGCCTCCACCAATAAAAAGCAAACGATACCACCAATACTTGAATAAAACCTTAACGCCAAATTTATTTAAAATAACAAATGCGTTTTCGCTGAAGTACAACCACAGCTTCATCAGAGATTTGCAAATAGCCCGCCAAACTGAGTTTTTATACACACGTCATAGCGTGTGCCTGACACAGATATTAAAGGGCTATACTTATGATTATGTATAAAGTTTATAAAACATTCAGTCACTAATTTAGTGTGTGACAACTTGATACTCTGTTAACCATAATTTAAATAAACATAGAACTAAATAAAAACTACGTGAAAACTTTCTACCATACATAAAAATGAAAATGAATACATTTAAACAAACCCTAAGCATGGTTTAACCATTATTATTAAAATATGTCATAACATTGCATGTTGGTTTAATTTGCATAACATCAAAACCTGTCCATCTTTGTTTGACATTATTGCTTCCATCCCGAACTACCTATACATAATCCCAAGCCAGCATCCCCTTAAAATTGGACAGTTGTTGTTCATTATTAAAGAATGCCTTAAGACCACATGAAATACTTTACTCTAATTAACCGAATAAACTTTAGTTGACATTATAATATTAGAATACCTTACATCCACAAATTTGTGTGACACAAAGTTCTTAATATGAGTAAAATAAATAATTTGGCCACCTTATGACCAATTATGTTAGTATGATGAATCATATTAAATATACTAAGTATGTAACAACCTCACCCTTCCTAAGCTTTTGCTTCACTGTGTACTCTAAAGGGTGTTGGCCAAATCATGATGTTTATCTTTTATAACTTCTTAGTTTGAGTATGCATGTTATATTACAATGCTCGTTCAAGCCGGGGTATGAGAAGGCGTCCAACCTCAACTGCCATTCTAATTCTTTGTTTTCTAGAAACAGTGAAGTTGGCCCCCCTCTTCCTGTGTTCAAGATTTGGTCAATAGGTGTGAAGAAGAAGCGGCTTCTCTTAGCCGTGAAAGCGCTTACTATTAAATATTGTTCTGACTTGAACCGAATGGTGTTATCGACTTCTTGTGGATTTATCGAAAGTATTTTTGGAAAGTGTGTGCCTTATCGCTTTGAACGCCAGATCCTCTTAGCTTGACTGTAGTTATCTGGGCTCGTCTGTTGACACACAGTAAGTGGCTGTATTGCATCTGCATCTACGGATGCCAACCTTGGCTGTTTATACGAACTGGGAAGGTCTGTTTAAGCAATTCATGCACATTGGTGCACGGTCCTCAGCTTTCGTTTTGGGTTTGTGTTTTTAAAATGCTTAAGTAAAATGATCAGGCACTTTCAAGAATCTGGAATTTAGACGTGGAGCTAGCTGATCCCAAGTAAAT
>NC_056745.1:10703559-10732736 GCF_019279795.1 Protopterus annectens
AAGCACATAAATGCATTTTTTCTTCTGTTTTGTGTATATATATATATATATATATATATATATATATATATATATATATATATATATATATATATATATGTATATATATGTACAAACAAGAAATGTTGCTTCAGAAATGTAGCAGGTCACAGCTGTTTGAATAACTTAATGGTAGAGAAGCTGGACAGTGATCCAGATGGTCTAGGCTTGAGTCCTAGCTTAAGAATGTACTTATTTAGTACTGTGCTTCTAGACTTGGACTAGTGCCTTTGACTTCAAAGGCTTCTAGTTGCTGTAGCAATTAATTTGAATTATGTTTAGGCAATATGTGAATGCATTCTGTCTTTTCTCCTCTTTATCTGAATGTGTGCATATATCTATATCTATATATATCTACACATAAATATTTATATATATATGTATATATATATATATATATATATATATATATATATATATATATATATATACACACATACGTACATACATACATACATTTATAAATGTGTAGCCCGGACTGTTTAAAAACAATATAATCTCAAAATTTAGCCAAATTGTAAACAGCACAGGTTAAAAGACCATCAATAGTTGGTTGTACCCATATAACCAAACTGCTAATTAAAGACCACACACACACACACACACACACACACACACACACACACACACACACACACACACACACACACACACACACACGCACACATGGAGGCACTTTCTTCAATTTAAGCGCAGTTTATTTATAGTGAAAAATATAATTAAAGTTCACTTGTAACTTAAATAGCAAATAAACACATTTTAATTAACAAAGTTCTGATCAACTTAGAGTTCAGTTCTGTGTCTTCCAGTCCAGTTTTAAAATGTTTCAGTAGGATACAACAATCCTTGCAGTTCACAAACATGGTGTTGCATCTTAGGGCAATCTGAATTACAATCTCCAGATACATCCACAAATAAGTTTCTGGTCCTCCTTAAGTAAATCTGCAGGACTTCTTCCCATTCTTCAGATACACCCGCAAATAAGTTTCTGGTCCTCCTTAAGTAAATCCGCAGGACTTCTTCCCATTCTTCAGATACACCCACAGCTTTATCTGGTCCAGGACTCCTAAACATTTCCATTCTCAGCTTCAAAATCCCTCACCGAAAAGGAAAATGCATCGCATCTTTGTGGCAGCAAGTCCTGCTTTTAACAGCTTTTTTCAGGTGATACTCATTAGGCTGGGCTTTCATCTAATTTCACCACCACGCTATACCAACTATACATGCTACTATCATGTTCTTACCATTATACCAAGTGTATATACTGTACTTGTTATAATGAAACAGTCACTATGTCAAAGTGACCTCCCTGCCAGCACAGCATCCCTGATTCTGTTCTGAATGGGTTGGGTTATGGGACTGGGATAACCCATATATATTCTTGTTGTTGGTGGCAGTCCTATGTGTGATACGGATATTAAACTGATACAGTGACAAAGCTCCAGTACACAGTTTGGTGTTTGCATCCTGTTGTTTGTTTAGCAAATACAAGGATGTGTGGCCAGTTACCAAATGGCGTGACCTCCAGCAAATAATACTGTAAAGCAATTATTGCTCATTTAAAAATGAAACATTTTACCTCAGCCTTACCTAACTTGTTACACATGTATCAGATTATTGCCCATTTAATAATGAAACATTTTGTCTCAGTTACACAGGTATCAGGCAGACTGTTTCTCACCCTCTACTTTCTGTGATAATGCAGCTCCCATCCCTACTCTGATGCATTTATGTACACAATAAAGAGTTTAGTAAATTCAAGGAGTATAACTCTGAACTAAAGCTAACATTCAGTTAATTAGAAGTCACGTCTGCTTTTGCAGTCAATGTTGTTTGAATAGGCACCTTACCTTTTGAAAAGTCTGTCGGAGAGCAGACCATAATAGTCAAATTGCTTACAAAATTTCTTTTGTACCTTGCTAGTGCTAAGGATGGCTTCAGCTGCCATTTGGCAAGGAGAACAGTCCAGTTTTTAAGGATTTCTGTTTGGGCTGTAATTACCCCTCTTACAATCAGATGCCCTTAGTGTCTGACTTCTAACTTACAAAGCTTACTATTGACAGAATTAATTGTAAGCAGTTTCTGTCTTAACTCATGAACACCTAGCCTCAGTGGAATGTCATACCTCTTGTATATTTCCCCGCTGAACAGTTTTTCTCTGACTGTATCTCTACAGATAAATATATATGTATATATGTTTACTATCAGTTGTGGGATTGCACATTGTGCAAGTTATTGTATTATCGAACTAAATGAGTGAAAGAAAAAATAATTACTGCAAAAAAATGTCGAACGTGGAAGTGGAGTATGGAGTATGTCAAATTCGGCATTTTTCAAACATTGCCCATACTTCTGCGAGGTGTATTATTCTGCAAAACACCTTGTTGGTCAGATCCCCCATACACCCCCATTTGGTGGTGTGTGCCCCCCATACCCCCTGCTACATATGTATATATACAAACTCCGAGATCACACTACAGTGAGAGAAAGGGTACATTTCCCGATCCCCATTATAGTGCAGTCTGCATTAAAATGTTTAAATTCATAACAGTGAATTCTAGAGCACATTTGTTGTTGTGGATTTCAACATTGTTTTTCGTTAATTTCTAATGTCGAATTGGGCATTCACCCTTTTGATTGTAAGCTCTCTCTCTCTCTCTATACATATATATATATATATATATATATATATATATATATATAAATAAATTTATATATATATATATATATATATATGTATATACATATATATATATATATATATATATATATATATGTCTATATGGGTCACCTTCATTTCATCGACAGTTCAATTCACCGACAACCAAGTCAGCAGGCCCAATTCACTGACACTTCATTTCACCGACACTCATTTCATCGAAAATGATATATGGCCTATTCCCCACTGTAGAGCAACCCTGGAGTTAGAAAATATAGTAAGGGGGGAGTGGGGGGGCACAGCAATCATAAACGTTTTACAGTATACAGATGCATTCTTACAAGTGCAATGAATAACCATTACCAACAAACCATTATAGAATCCCAGTATGTGGGGGCTTCGCCCCCCACACCCCCCAACTATATATTCTAACTCCAGGGTCGCTCTACAGTGGGAAATAGGCCATATATAATTTTCGACGAAATGAATGTTGGTGAAATGAAGTGTCAGTGAAGTGGGCCTGCTGAGCTGAGTGTCGGTGAAATGAACTGTCGACGAAATGAAGGTGATCCATATATATATATATATATATATATATATATATATATATATATATGTGTGTGTGTGTGTGTGTGTGTGTGTGTGTGTGTGTATCTATAAATCTATATCTAGATACCTATCTATCTATATGTATATATATATATTTGAGAACTGTGAATGTCCCAAAGAAAACTAAAATATAAAAGTTGTTCAGCACACTCTCTTCTTCAGAATGGTAATACTATTATTTCAGCCAGATATAATGGTGATTTTATATTGGACATGCAATTAAATAATACATACATTTTATTATTATAATTATTTATTTATTTATTTATTTATTTGCATTTGTTTACCGGAAAGGTCCACTGGGCCAAAAAAGTGCCCATTTTCAGTGGAGGCCTGGGGAGAAAAGCTCTACAATGATTTATACAGTACATAAATTTGAAAAATAAACTCATATGGTAAATACAACAAGTTATAAACAGTGAACTAGGTCTTAAACAGTGAACTAGGTCTTAAACAGTGAACCCAACAGATGCTTAATAAAAGTGGACAATTTCCAGTTAATACCTCACACACAGTGAAACTAGCTAGAAAAATACACAGTACACAAAGTGCTATAAATAAAGAAATAAAGAACAAAATAAAAAAAAACAGGATACTTAATGTTATATATTATAGCTCCGAGTTTGCTGAGTGTCCTTCCTTCGATTAGCTCACTGTAAAATGGCAGAACACTCACAACTGAATTTCTTAGGTAACAGAAAGCTGAAACCTGAGACAGCTTTTAAGAAAGAAATCTCAAAGAACCAATGAGGTGCTTAGTCTAAGCTGTAGTCCAGGTGACCTCAGTCAGCCAATGACCTCAAACAATTCTCTCTCACTGAAATGCCTGATGGCTTTGGCTAAACCAAGATGTCCCTGAATATATGCTCAGACACACAGCCTCCACAAACACTAGGCCCAAATACAAGCCTGAATATGGAAATGCTACAAATATCCCCACTACTTAGAACAAACTGCAGAAATGTTTCTCACAGCTGAAAAGCAGCAGTGAGCCTTTAAATGAAAGTTTTAAACAGCTAAAGGAGCCTCTAGAAAAAAGAGTTTAACTGCAACAAGTTATCAGAAACAAACATCCCAACAGATGCTTAATAAAAGTGGACAATTTCCAGTTAATACCTCACACACAGTGAAACTAGCTAGAAAAATACACAGTACACAAAGTGCTATAAATAATAAAGAAATAAAGAACAAAATAAACAAAAAACAGGATACTTAATGTTATATATTATAGCTCCGAGTTTCCTCAGTGTCCTTCCTTAGATTAGCTCAGTGTGAATGTACCCAACACTCTAGTCATAGGTGACTCTATAGTCAGACACACTGATGTTCCACTCACCAGGCTAAACAAGGAGAAAGTTACTGTCAGCTGCCTGTCGGGTGCCAGGATCCGCCACATAATGCATGCACTCAGGTCACTCCACAACAAGTACAAATATGACTCTGTCATTGTCCATGTTGGTGTGAATGACCTGAGACATACCTCCTTGGACTACATGAAAAGGGACATGGAGGAGCTGTCCGATCTTGTAGCCCAGGCAGGTATGACCCTAGCCCTGAGTAGCATCCTGCCATCACCCAGAATGATACCACAGTACAAGGACAAAATGATTGACTTCAACAATTGGCTAAGCTTCTGGTGTCATTCTAAGGGGATCCAGTATCTGTCTGCCTGGGATGACATGATCGACAAACCACGATGCTTTGCCAGAGATGGCCTGCACCTGTCGCCCCTGGGATTCCGGATACTGGCTAAGGCTCTAGCCACCCCTATAGTGTCTTTTTTAGGCAAGGTTAAAATGACAAACTCATCACCGTAACAGGTATAAGCAAGCAAAATCCGAGGGTAATGGTGCTCAATGCTAGAAGTCTAAACCTCAAAATGCACTCTCTCGAGGCAGTCCTTAAAATGGAGAACATCAACATCTGTGCAGTGACAGAGACCTGGTTCAAGGCTCCAGAGAGTACCCCTGCATTACCAGGCTATAATTCATACCACACCTAACCTGGACCGAAACACTAAAGGCGGAGGCATGTCCATATTCATTAAGGATATCCACACCTCCAGGCTAGTTGCTCAGCATAATGCAGCCGAGATTATCCAAGTGCAACTAACTCTGGTCAAGATCGCAATCCAAATTGTAGCTTGCTACAGATCCCCCACCATGCCCCAGGATTCCCACTCCTCATTTCTTAATACACTGGAAAATATTAGAGTACAACCTAACACCCTAATAATGGGTGATTTCAACTACCCTACCATTAACTGGGAAAACTACTCATGTACCAACTCTTGTGCTCAACGTTTTCTGGAATTCATAAATTCCAATGCCATGGATCAACTTATCCACACCCCCACCAGGGGCACCAATATCCTAGACCTGATTATTACCAACATGGGCAACCGGTGCTCCACACCAGAGGTCAATTCCTCGTTGGTCAGATCTGACCATAAGCTAATCAGTCTAGACATCCACATCCCTCCCCCACCCCCCATTAGGGAAACCACAGTAAAATATTTCTCCAAAGCCAACTTCACGCTTCTTAAGACAGAAGTGGCAAACTTCACGACACCCTTGCTGATGGACAATAGAGGTATGACTGCTGAATCCTACACAAATGCACTTTACAAGCACTTACATGAGTGCATGGATCGTTCAATCCCTAACAGAAACAAGATGCTATCCTCCAAAAACAGAAAGCCAATCTGGTGGGCCCCTGCCATAAACAAACTCTACAAGAGAAGAAAGAAACTGTTGCAAAAAAGAGTAAAATCCAATGATCGGAGAAACTCCCTGGTCAACTTCAGTAAGAAGCTGAGATCCCTCATAAAATCCTCCAAAGCTAGTTATGAAAACAAAATCGCCACTGACTCTAAAGACAACCACAGAGCATTCTATAGCTATGTCAAGAATCTCAATGGCAACACTCAGATCTGCTCTGAGTTACAGCACAATGGCACTAAATATACAGAACCAACGGATATTGCCAACATCCTGGCAGATAGGTTAAGTGCTAACTTTACCCCTCTGTCATCCCCTAAAGGGCCCATCTCTATACCAGAAGAATGCAGAGTTCCTGTAATCATGGCTGCACAGGTAAAAAAACACACTATCCAAAGCCAAGAACACAGCATCCATGGGACCTGACGACATCCCAGGCTGTGTTCTGCATGAACTACAGAATGAACTGGCACCCCACCTAAGTACCATGTTCAATCATAGCCTCACCTCAGGCTATGTGCCCACTGAATGGCGCACAGCGACAGTTATCCCACTCCACAAAGGGGGAGCCACCAGAGACCCTGGAAACTACTGCCCCATTAGCCTAACGAGCCTAGTCTGCAAGGCTATGGAGCGTATCATCATGGAACTTATAAACAATGACATTGGTAATCTCCAAACTCAGGACCCCACCCAGTTCGGGTTTGTAAAAGGCAGATCATGTCTCCTAAACCTGATAGACTTCTTTGAAGCAGTCACCAAAGCCGTAGATGAGGGTAAGGTGGTTCACACAGCCTATCTAGATCTCGCCAAGGCTTTTGACACCATCACCCACTCTGGAATTATAGATAAACTCACTAAACTAGGTATAAATCCCTATGTTACAAGATGGGTTGCCAACTGGCTCACTGACAGAACCCACACTGTGAAAGTAGCAGACTCCAAATCCAGCTTCAGACCAGTGAGAAGTGGAGTACCACAGGGTTCAGTCCTGGGTCCTCTCCTGTTTGGTATCTACTTCTCTGAAGTACAGGCCAACACAGAAGGTCTTTGGCTAACGAAGTTCGCAGATGACTGCAAACTAGGAGCCATAATCAAAACTCCAAAAGAAGTGGACATCCTACAAAAGGGCCTTGCTGAGACAGATGCCTGGTGCCAAAGCCATGGCCTCAAGCTCAATGCCAAAAAGTGCATTGTCATTCCTTTTGGTAAAAACTCAGTACCCATGAACTACCACATAGGTGGTAATCTACTTAACACCGAAAGTGTGATAAGAGACCTTGGGACACAGGTGGACAGTAGTCTCTCCTTTGATAATCACATCACCACAGTAGTCAGGAAATCCTTCTATGTGGCACACCTCATCACAAAAGGTTTCTCATCCAGGAAAAAAGAGGTCATTGTTCCCCTCTACTCATCACTCATTAGACCCATTATAGAGTACAATGCCCCTTTTGGTATGTACCTCACAAGACATCTACAACAACTGGAAAGGCCACAGAAATACCTCACAAAGAGGATTACCAGCCTCAAAGAGATGCCCTATGCAGACCATCTAAAAAAAACTGCAGCTTTACTCCGTTGCATATCATCTACTCAGAGAGGATCTCTGCATAACACACAAAGCTATGTCAAACCCAGAGCTTTTAGACATGCTCCACTTAAAGAAATCCCAATCCCTATGAGCTACATGCTCTAGGGACCTAAACCTCATCACCACAATAAACAGAACATGCTGGATGGATAGATTCCTGTTCCAGAGACTTCCCATACTCTGGAACAAACTACTTATCTATATCAAACAAAGCTCCTCATTAGCACTGTTCAAGAAAAATCTTGATGATTGGATGGGAGATAGGAAATTCACCCCGGGGATCACTTCTGTGACTCTGCTCGACAGTGGCACAGGAAAATAATTTTCTTGGGTGGCGAAAGCCAGGGTACCTTTGTCTAGGCTTATATAGGCCTTAGGGCCAATAGCCTAGTACCCTCCTATGAACTAGGTCTTAAACAAAGTAATGAGGCAATGTAGCTGTACATAAATCCATCTACTGACAGTACATATATACATAGTTACAGAAATAGATTATCATCCAGAGATAAGGTAAGTTTTAGGTGGTAAGACAGGATGGAGATAGGAAAGGTGGAAGTGGTAGTAGGAGAGAGACAGTCAGGTTATAGAGTGTGAGGAACTAGCACATGAGCATGGCCACTTGAAGGAAAGATGTTGTTTCAAAGATTTTTGAAGAAAGATGCATTGCTAGTGGATCTAAGTGAAGGTAGGAGAGAGTTCTATAGTCTAGCAGTGGAGTAGGAGTGGAGCATTTGACCAACGGAGAGGTTAGATTTTTCTATTTGCAGGAGCATTTGATTATCAGAGCAGAGAAATAGAAAGGTGTCTTAAAAATATTGTGCTATCTTACTAGAAAACCAATACTTTGACTGTTGTTTCAAATTGTGTATTGTGTCAAAGGGGCTACATGCCCTTAAAGTGCCAAATGGTGTTAATAATGATGATCCATTTTTTACAGAACTAGTACAATTCTTTAACAATGTCAGACTAGATTTCTTGAAGCTGATCATCAAGAGAAATAAGGAACTTTTGAGTGAACTAAAGACTCAATTGGAGAATTGGAATACTGATTTGCAATCTTTCTAATTGTCCTGAAACTAGACACCAGTATGAGCGTATGTTAGGTATTCATCACTTTGAAAAAACTGTTGCTATTTGCAAATTAAAGAAACTAGAACAAGATTGTATAGCCTGTCAGACTAATATGGCTTATACATTGACTTCCACTCATTCGGAAAAGATAGCATCAAAGAAGAAAGCGGTCAATTTAAAAATGACAACACGTTGGCCCTCTAAATATTCATTTGGTGTACAAAATCAGATCAACCAATCAACTGTTTGGACAGAA
Source organism: Protopterus annectens (assembly GCF_019279795.1). Lineage (NCBI taxonomy): Eukaryota > Metazoa > Chordata > Ceratodontiformes > Protopteridae > Protopterus > Protopterus annectens. Next base: position 10,712,508 of record NC_056745.1, read on the forward strand.
TGTATGTTTACTAATCAGGGTGGAAATTATAGGGCTCCCTTCAGAATCTCGAACTACTGAAATCTCGAATTTCAGCAGACCGAGACCAAAAAGGCGAAAGTGCAGAATACCAAAACCCCAGAAGCGCGAAATTCAAAATCCCAAAGTTCGGAGATTTTGAATTAATGGTTCTGGTGTTGCGATGTGTGAGTGGGTGGTTGGAGATGTAGGTAAGTGTTTGTGTTTTACAGGTTTTGGTTAGGGGCTGTAGTGTGTAACTGTGTGTTTTGTTAGTGTGATGTGTGTGTGCGAAGGTAATGTAGCTTGTGTGGTGGTGTTTTTGTGTGTTTGTCTGTGTAGTGCGTCCTCTGAGTTAGTATATTTAAGTAGGGGTGTGGGTGCAGCTCCCACATAGTGCAGGGGGCTTGCCCTCCTGCTTGTATGTAGGGTAGGTGTTTGTGTATGTATAGGGACGTGTATGTTTGTGTTTGTGTCTGCTGTATGTTTAGTGTAGAAGTCGCGATTTTAAATTTTGCGCTTCTGGGGTTTCGGGTTTATGGATTTTCTCCTTCATGGTCTTGAGATACTGAAATTTGGGATTTCAGTAGTTCGAGATTATGAAGTGAATCCATATACTAACATAGTACAACATGAGTTCAGACGAACAGAGGCTAACAGAGATGATGTTAACTATGATAATGATTTTCCTGTATTGACACAAGAAAGTTCTAATTCTATTACTGGTGTGTGTGAGTCCTCAGAATGATTAGAGGAGCCAAAAGACTTGAAAGTGAAAGCCTGGAACAGTCAACAAATAACCAAAGGTTCCAGCCGGAGTCGGAGCCACAACAAGGTAAAACCAAAATTAACTATACACCATTTGAAGAGCTAAAAATATTTAATTTGAGTACTTTTAAAATGAATGATCAGCATCTTAGGGTGCTTAGACTTGGGTTTGGTTTTGTTTTGAGTTACAGATCTTGTTTAACTTGTACTATTCTATAGTTAAAAATGTATACTAGAAAGTTTAATTTAGCATTTATACTCAAGGATGTGGCTATGAAAAATTGTTTGAGAAGGCCTTCTACTTTCAATCCATCTCTACAGTTGACTATAACAAATTTTGAAGCATTTTGTGAAAGAGATACTAGGGATTGTTTAAATAAGTAAACCATTAAGTCTTATTACAATTTATCACATGCAGAACACATTGCATTGAATGAATTACGTGACGAGAAACGTTTCCGTTTTATGAAAGCTGACAAGGGGGGTGGACTGGTCATCATGGATGTCAATGAGTACCACGACAGCGTGGAAGAGATGTGTTTAGTACAGATAATGAGTATCTGCTCAAGAAAGTAGTGCTAAATATAGATTTATACATTCTTTATTGAAAGATGCGTTAATGAATGGAGAAAGACATGTGGATCTCTATCATTGTTTTTATAATAAAAGTGTCCACGAGTCAGTATTCTATCTGGAATACTGAAAATTCATAAGGTCCAAATCCACCCCCCTTTTAGACCTATTGTATCTGCCAATGGCTGTATTACTGAGGGAATGTCTGTTTTTTTGGATTCAGTTTTCAGTCCCCATTGTACAAAGTTTGTCATCTTATTATCGAGATTCATGGGATTTCTTGGATCATATAAAAAACTTTTCTAGAATTTGTTCATTTCATAACAACATTATTACACTTGTTACTGTGGATATTGTGTCATTATTCACATCTATACTGATAGATCAAGGAGGTGATTTTGTGAGGGATTATTTGGGAAACTATGGTCATGTAATAGGAGATATGATAGATGTGTATTGCAAACTGTTAGAGATTGTATTAGAAAATAATTACTTTTTCTTTCATGACAAGTACTATAGACAAAAGAGGGGAGTTGCGATGGGGGCAGCTAAAGCCCCAGCATATGCTAATCTTGTAATTGGTTGGTAGGAAAGTGAATTATTACCTAGTCTACAGGAATTCCATAACATTATGTTTTACAATAGATTTGTTGATAAAAGCTACTTTCTCTAATAGTTATTTGCATTGTTCTAGTAATCATCCTTGGTACATAAAACGTAATATACCAGAGGGCAATATAGTAGAGCCTCACGGATGATTAGTAGTGATATAGAGTTTGAAAAGAAAGTGAATTATATTACTTCACTTTTTTTAGATTGGGGTTACCCTTTATTCTTATTAGAGAAGAACAGATATGGATATTAAGGGGAAAAGGGGAACCTTATTTCAACCTATATTACTACATGGATTTGAGAATAAAAACAACAAAAATAGTTCATTGGATTTAGAAACTAACAATGATATTCCACGTTGTACTTTAGACATGTTTGTAGATGCCCCTGTAATTAGAGATATTATTAGTAATAACTGGATAATTATTAATAGACACAAGGAGTTAGGACAGATTTAGGTAATACCCCATATCTAATAATATTTAATGTCCCCATATACATGAAAGTGGATATTAAAAAATACTATGCTAACACATTGCTCGGGGTCTTCTTTGTGGATTAGTGAGTTTTGGTTTTATTAGTTGGTGCAATTATTCACTTAGTCTTGTTGTGGATTTTTGGTTTATTTTAAGGATTTCTGTTTGGGCTGTAATTACCCCTCTTACAATCAGATGCCCTTAGTGTCTGACTTCTAACTTACAAAGCTTACTATTGACAGAATTAACTTTAAGCAGTTTCTGTCTTAACACATTAACATCTAGCCTCAGTGGAATGTCATGCCTCTTGCATTTTTCCCAGGTGAATAGTTTTTGTCTGAATATATCTCTACAGACATATATATATATATATATATATATATATATATATATATATATATATATATATATATATATATATATATATATATATATATATATATATATATATATATATATATATATATATATATATATATATATATATATATATACACATATGTTTGCTATCAGTTGCGGAATCGCACTTTGTGCAAGTTATCGTATTATTGAACTAAATGAGTGAAAGAAAAAAGAACTACTGCAAAAAATGTCAAACGCAGAAGTCGAGTATGTCAAATTCGACATTTTTCGAACATTGTCCACACTTCCGCAAGGTGTAGTATTCTGCAAACACATCAAAGAATATTTTTGAAGGGGGCAAGCCCCCATGCACCCCCCATACCCCCTGTTACTTATATATACAAACTCCGAGATCGCACTACAGTAAAGGAAAGGGTACATTTCCCGATCCCCACTATAGTGCGATCTGCATTAAAATGTTGAAGTTCACAACAGTAAATTCTAGTGTGCATTTCAACATTTTTTTCATTTATTTCTAATGTTGAATTGGGTGTTCAGACGTAAGTAACTCAACTGAAGTCTGATCACCCATTTGATTGTAAACCTTATATATATATATATATATATATATATATATATATATGCATGTATGTGTGTGTGTGTGTGTGTGTGTGTGTGTGTATCTATAAATCTATTGCTAGATATCTAGCTATCTGTACGTATATATATTTTTGAGAACTGTAAATGTCCCAAAGAAAACTAAAATACAAAAGTTGTTCAGCACACTCTCTTCTTCAGAATGGTAATATTACTATATCAGCCAGATATAATGGTGATTTTATACTGAACATGCAATTAAATAATACATACATTTTATTATTATAATTATTTATTTATTTGCATTTGTTTAACAGAAAGGTCCACTGGGACAAAAAAGTGCCCATTTTCAGTGGAAGCAAGGGGAGAAAAGCTCCACAATGATTTATACAATAAACTCATCTGGCAAATACACTTTATAAACAGTGAACTGGATCGTAAACAAAGTAAATAGGCAATGTAGCTTGTTTTATGTTTCAGTGGAGGTGAGAGCTGACTGGATAAGTTTCAGGAGTTTGGGTGGAGAACAGGCATTGCAAATGGTAGTAGAATCATCTGCATACTGGATGACTGTACCTTGAGTGAGAGTAGAGTGGAAGTCACTGATGAAAATGCTAAATAGCAGAGGCTCTAGAATGGATCCTTGAGGAACGCCAGTAGTTGTGTTGAGGAATGGAGAGAAAGAATTCTGCCATTTAGTAGCTTGTTGCCTGTCTGTGTGATAGTTAGAAAACCAGTGTAGGGTAGAGGGAGAGATTCCTAACTTGGAGAGTTTTCCAAGGAGAAAAGGAAGAGAGATAGTATCAAAGGCTTTAGAAAGGTCTAGAAATAGAAAGGAGACACATTTCCCAGCATCTTGAGCTTAATTGACAGAGTCACAGAAGGATATAAGAGCTGTAGTGATGCTATGTCCAGGTCTAAAGCCATGCTGGGTTACTGAAAGTAGGTTATTGTCATGCATATTGTTATGGAATTGGTTGTGAATAAATTTTTTGAGGATCTTTGGGACAGAATGGCAATGGATCAAATGTTGGAGATGTCTATATTGTTTCCACCTTTGTGCATTGGGAGGCTAAATGCTTTTTTCCAAATGGTGGGAATGTAAGACTCTTGAACAGAGAAGTAAGCTGACAGGGCAGGCAATGGAGTTTGTTGCTTTTTAAAGGAATTCTGGGGGCAGTTTGTCAGGGAAATTAATGCATGGTTTTAATTTCAGAAGCAAATTTCACACACACAGTGCCTTATGCCAGTGCCTCCTTACCTCTGAGCTAGTTCTCAGCTTCACTGATAACTATTTGCTGGCTTTCTTCCTTCTCCTTGGCTCTACCCACTCTGTTCACCCTGCAGGCTCACTCCGCTCCCCTACCCTGCCCCAATTCCCACCCACCCCAATTACTCCTACTTTTATTTCAACCACTCCCCACCCACTCAAGACAACCATCCAGTCAAAGTCTTCCCCTCTTTACCCCTCCTCCTTTTACCCACAGTAAATACATCACTAAATACATCACTCTTTCACTACCCCCACTCACCCCACAGCTATTCTCTCAAACTACAAATCCCCCCATATTAAACTACCTTTTTCTGACCATGCTTGCCTTACTGCTCCTAACACTCTGAACCCCCATCTCCCTCCTACTATTCCTAACAATGTTATACCATATCAGCTTCCATACCTTCAATCAGCTTCCACTCGCTACTCCTTACCATACTCTCACACAAAACCATCTCCTCCCTCACACAAATAATCATTTCTTTTCCATCTCCTCCTCTCTGTTTCAGCTAAACCATCTGCACCTTTTTAATCCTAAAATTATTTCCATGACTGCTAAGACACTTACTCTTAAACAAATACTAGACCATCCAGAATACCCTAAATCCAAGCAAAAACACACTAAAATAACTTCCTTCAATAACGTCGTCTTAGCTGGAGGCAATCACCCCAACCCCGGACCTAACCCACCCACAAATAACAATTACCCTCCCCCTTCCTCTAACCTTTCATCCCCCTACAATACTCTTAAATTATTTTTCACACTCAATGCCCAGAGTCTTGACAACAAAGCACATCAGTTTCAAGCATGGCTAAGTCATAACCAACCTGATGTTGTAGCCATCTCTGAAACTTGGCTCAAACCCCTATTCTCTGACTCTGAAATCCTTCCCTCTGGATTTCACACTCTTAGATGTGACCGCCCAAAGAAAAAAGGTGGCGATGTTGCATTAATCTATTCCGATCTACTTATCTTAATTCTCCTACCAAACCCCATTCCTAAATTCACCAATGCAGAACTAACAGTTGGTCTATTAAAAATTAATAATCACAAAAGCTTCTGCATCATTGCCCTTTATATCCCACCCAGAAATAACACCTCAACCCCTAAAGATATACTCCAATGTGCCTCAGCTGAAATTAACCTTGAAACTTACATATTAGGTGATGTAAACATCAACTGGAATAAAATTAACAGTCCCATACCTTCCCTGTCCATTAACCTCTTTAACTTTACTCAAGTAACCCACTCCATCACAAGACCCAATAAAACAAATCCCCCAGTATCCACTCTTGACTGGATCTTAGACACCCATCCAAATAAAATTACCAACTCTGGCACCATCCCTGACTCTATTAGTAACCTCCTACATAGCTTTCATTTACCGTGCAACCATCTCCCATCCACACCAACACCAATATATTCAGACTCACAACCTTAGTAAATTTGACCCCAAAACCTTTTCTAACTATCTCAAACAAATGAATTGGAACATTCTAAAAAACCCTCTACTTGATAAAGCCATAGACCACTTTAATTCTACTTTCCTAGACACTCTAAATTCCCTAGATCCACCAAGGAAAAAAGAATAAAAACTATAACTACCCCTTGGCTAACCAAAGAAACAAAGCAAATTATGCATCAAAGAGACAAATCCTGGAAGCTTTACCAAAAGAATAAAATTCCCAAAACCTTTCTCCAATATATACAGCTCCGTAACTTTCCAAAAAAAAATATTCAAAGACAAAACATACTACTACACTAAGCTCCAGTCCAACCATCCCCAAAACCCTTGGCTTTTTTGGAACTCCATAAACTCCCTCCTCATCCCAGGCTCCAAAAATAACTCTTGTCTGGACCCAAGTAAATCTGACCTCGAATTAGCCTCATTATTCAACTCTTTCTTTATAGAGTCAATATCTGAACTAACGAAAACATTTCTCAATAGCGACCCATGTCTCCTACATTCCACCTCATCTAAGTCCCCTAATAATTTCCCCCTATGTTTGAGCTTAAACCTGTCTCCAATAACTACATAAAAAGACTTCTATCCAAACTTAAACCTTGCTCCAATATACCTGACAACATCCCCTCTTCCTTTCTCAACTCTGCTGCCGATGGTATAGCTCTCCCAATTAGTATCCTAATTAATTGATCCATAAAGGAATACTATGCCCCTAAACTCTGGTGTTCCACCTTTATTCTTACTCTCCACAAGGGAGGCAAAAACACTAACATTTCAAACTTCCGCCCTATAGCTCTTTTCTCTCTCCAATCTCCAAAATCCTAGAAAAATGCATCCACCTCCAACTTATGCCTTTTCTGACTAAAACCCAACTTCTTACCCCTACCCAACATGTCTTCTGACCAGGACATAGCACCATAACAGCTCTACTCTCATTCTTAGAAACTGTCAATCAAGCCTGAGATTCTGGGAACTTGGTATCCACAGTGATCCTAGATATCGCTAAAGCATTCAATACTGTTTCCCATAAGCACCTTCTAAGTCACCTCTCAAACATAAATTTCTCCCAAAACACTCTTTCCTGGTTTTCAAGCTATCTGTCAGAGAGATCTCAGGCTGTGAAAAGGAAAAAAAGCACCACACCTTTCTTACCCACCCCTACCAGAGTACCACAGGGGTCCATCCTTGGACCAATGCTGTTTAATATCTTTATCAATAACCTTCACTCTACTATTCCTAATGCCAAAGTTATCCAATATGCAGATGACTCTACACTTGTCTGCTCTGCCTCTGACCTCCCTGAACTCCTATCTAAAACTCAGACTGCCTTCTCAACTCTTGAGATCTGGTTGCGCCAAAATCCCCTTTCTCTCAATGCTAACAAATCTAAAATACTACTATTCACATCCTCAAAATCTTTCTCTTTTGATAAAAATTCCTTCCAAGTCCTTAGCCAAAGCAATTCTCCGATCGAAGTTGTTCCTTTTGCCAAACTACTCAGTGTAACTATAGACAAACACCTCTAGTTTGACATACGTATTCAGCAAAATATAAAGAAAACCCACCAAAAACTAGGTATGCTATAGAGGAACAACCACATCCTCTCTACTTCTACAAGGCATACTCTGGCCTCCTCTTACCTCCTTCCCTCCCTTCTGTACGGCGCCCCGCTGCTAATTAACCTATCCTCTTCCATCACCTCCAAACTTGAAAGCTGTTATAACAAAATTTCTAAATGTTCCACCAAAGCCAAACATTCCACTCATCACTGTTACCCTCCAATCCCTCAACTGGTTAGAATTCACAAATTACCTGGACTTCCTCCAGCTCACTACATCACATAGACTAATATGTAATCCAACCAAATGCCCCACTGTAACATCCTTCCCCCATACACCCCAAATAGAACTCTCAGATCTGAACACCAAAACTTAATTACTGTCCACAAACCTAAACATCTTGCTGGACAACTTCTTCTCTCCTTCTCCTTAGGTAAGAAATGGAACTCTCTCCCTTCCACACTAAGGACAATATCAAACACAAACAACTTCAAAACTCAGCTTTACACCTGCCTATCCTCCAAATGAAAATGTAACTGCATTCTCCCTATCTAGAACACTTTAATAAAAGCCCCTGGGAGGGTATCTTCCTGTGTTCCTAAGCACCTTATAGCTGGCTATAACCATCTATAGCTAATTCCCATATGATCTCTTACACTCTGTAAATATTGTAAATATCTTTTGACTTAAACTGTGTGAATTTGTTAAAATGTATCTGCACGATATTTTTCCACTATGGGCAATATTGCTCATGCTTTGTATTACTTTATATGTATTTGTACTTGTACTTTTATTTTTATTGGACTGCTATCATTACTGTAATCTGTTTCATGCAGGTTTTTCTCCCCGGGCCTCCACTGAAAATGGGCTCTTGGGGCCCAGTGGACTTCCCCAGTAATCAAACTGGAAATAAATAATAAATAAATAAGTTTCTTTACTGTGGCAGTAGGGATAGGTGCTCGAGAATTTATGTGAGTGGGGTGAGGAGGTATTTGTAGTTGGAGGGTTTGATGGCATAGAATGATTTTGAGGGAAGTTTGTGGTGAGATTAGCTATGGCATTTATGAAATTTGTGTTGAAGATTGCGGCTATTTCAATGGGATTTTTTTCTGGATTGGGACAGGGGTTATTGTTTGATCATGGGTGTAGTAGGCTGTTGACTGAGCTCGAAAAGTGCTTTGGATTTTGTTTGTGTTGATTTTGTATGATAGTATTCTTTTTTTATCCTTAACTAGGTACTTTACTTGGTTGCAAAGGTGTCTGCAGGTTATAAGGTCAGAGATTTTTTTGTGATTTTTCCAAAGCTTCCAGGCTTTGTCTATGGTGGCCATGTTCTGTTTGGTAACTCTAGGAAGCCTTGGCGCATGACTAGATTTTACTTGTTTTAGCCAGGGAGGTGCAAGGCTGTTTAAGATGTTAAGGGATGTAGAGTTGAAAAATTATACTGCTTCATCTAGAGGAAGTGTTTTTAAGGGGTCCCAGTTAATGCTGTTTATATTGTTAAAGGTTGTAGGGGAAAAATGTGATACGTCTCTGGTGTTTTTACAGTGATATCTGTTTTATGGGGATGTGGTTTTATGTATTATAAAGGCAGGTAAGTGGTCACTGATACTATTTGGGAGGGTTCCTGCGGTAGAGATTTTATTAGGGTCAGAGACCATGATCCAATCAAAGATTGTCCCACAGCTGTTGTTTTTGTTGGTTCTGGTAATATCATTGATTAGCTATAGTTATATAGGCTGATATTTGTGGGGGGTGTTACTGTGAGAAATCTAACCAATTAATATTAACACTGCCAATAATTATTGTTTCTGTAGTTATGTTGTTGGATGTCCAAGCTAGCATTTCCTCTTGTATGGGTATTTTATTATCAGGGGAATGTACAGGACAATGATACTGAGGTTTTTGCATTCATTAAGTTTAGGGAAGGTTAGTAAGATTTCTGCATTAGAGAAGTTAGGTATGCTTGTGTTGTAAGAGACTATTTTGAAGTGTTGGGATAGATCAATGCCACTCCACCACTTTTTTATGTGGGGTCTATCTCAGTCCAGGCATGCAAAGTCAGGGAGAAGGAATTCAGAGCTTTTCATGTATGGTTTTAGCCATGTTTCTGCAGCAGCAATAATGTCTGGCTTGCTATGTGCTACCCAGATGTGAAATTCAGGGACTTTGTTTAGAATACTTTGCAGGTTAATTGTAGTTAAGTTTAGGGATTTGTAGGAACTGTGTAAATTGGGAGATGAGGTGAGGGGACCAGGATTGGGATGAATATCTCTGCTTAAGGTTAGTTTGGAGTGTTTAGGTAGGACTATGTTGGGTTCTTGTTTTTTTCTTATGTTATGGGGAATGTAGGTGGTATGGTCTATGTTAACCTTATCATTTAGGGGGAGGATTTTTAGTTTAAGGCAGAGAATGTTGTCTGTTGGGTATAGGTTTGATGATATGTTAGAGAAGCTACTGAGAGGTAGACTTTGAGTCGAGGTTGTGGATGTGGGTTTGTGGTAGATGTTAAATTGTAGTAGTTTAAGTGTAGTAAGAGGGTTAGGGGTAATAGAAGGCTGAAGGGTATCAGTTTGTATGTAAGTGGCATTTTGTTATAGTGGGTTATAGTGGGGTAGAGTTTATAGGTTAGCAGATATGGAGGTAATAGAGGATGTTTACTAAGTAGAGAGGATGGAGAAGGAGGCTATATGTAATTGGTAGTTGTAGAATTAACTAGTAGGTGTTATAGCTCTGAGTGCAAGTGTGTGGAGTTGATAGTGATTGGATGGGTGCTAACAAGGGGTGGTGATAAGGTGAGAATAAATGTAATGGAAGTGAGGGTGGGTGTGAATGGGGGTAGGGTAGGGGAGCAGAGTGAGCCCAAATATAGCGAGGGTGAAGGGAATGGGTAGAACCAAATCACACACATGGCATGGAGATAAAAATAATCAGTAAAGAAAAAGAAACAGAACTGCAATAAGGTAGGTTCCAGGAGTTCAGGTAAACTACTAGAATGTATTCCTAACTGCAACATGCTCATTAAAATTCAGAGTTCTTTACAATAAAACAAGATAGTGCTAGTTAGACTCAGGGAGAGGTGGCAGATAGTGAAATGATAATCTGCAGCACTACATATTTACTACTTTGGGAAAGAAAATGAGTTGTTCTGGGATGGGAGAACAGTAGCAAATAGGGCTTAAATGGGGGACTACCAAGTTAGGACCCTGGCTGTGTGTATGCCGATGTAAGAATTACTTCACTTAAATACAATAATAAAGATTTACTGAGCATATATCTAATGTAAAGGCTTTCTTGAACCTATTTACAATGTAAAGGATTTCTAACACGGAACACCTACACTTTAAACTTGGAGGAAACAGTCACTTGCAGGTAATGTTCTCTTTAAGTTCCCGCACATATTATCACACAGTGAAATCCTCACATCACAGATTCTTATTGAGGGAGGGGGCACAGTGCAGAAACAGGTTAGAAAGAGCAAAAAGTGAACTGAAAAGAGAGTGTGCGAGAAGGAGATTAGAAAGCAGTAAGCAAACCAGCATCTATATAAACACTGACAAAAACAGCAGTTGTAGGCTACAATAAGCATCTGAGAAGTAAAATAAAACATGAAATACTACTGTATATAAGCAGCAATATACATTTCCAAAACATGTGAAGCACATATGTTTAGGTGCTATAGTCCATACACTGACCACATAGATATATACTGTATGACCAGAGTTAGTGAGTTATATTTTATAAGAATTAATCAAATCCAAATAATTAATAATATATACTAATATAATAATTAATATTAATATAATAATTAATAGTCATAATAGTTATAATAATAATTAATAGTTATTCAAATAACTACTAGTTTCTGTCTTACTATTGCAGACAGACCACAATTGTCAGAATGTCTTTTGTTCATGCAAATGTGACTCCATTTCTGATATATTTCTATAATTATGATTTGTATGCATGTCTGCACATTTAATGAATACATAAATGCAAATATCTGCACATCAGTGTGCTTGTCAAACACTATCTCTGTAAAGATTTTTTTTCATTTTTGTGTATGCTTTTATTTAACATCATGGGGTGCAACATAAATGCCTTCTGGTTCACGTCATTGTTACAATTATTAACATGGCATGTATTCCTAATACTTCAAGAAAATAAATCATACTTTATTAAATACTGAGCACACATTTGTTTAGTATTAATTTCAGACTTCTGCAGTGACTAAGCATGTACAATAGTGTCGCACAAAGTGGACACTGCTCTTGATATATACATAAATGGGTTGTTTAACGCTATATGCATATTTTACTGCTAAACAAGCATAAATGTCTGCAAAGTAGTGGAAAGCAGACAGGAGGTATCATTTTAAAGTTTTGCAGCATTATGTAGTCTTTCATTTGATACCACATAAACTCCTTCTGGGTCAGATTACCAAAATATTAATGTGGCATATATTTATAATCTGGCATGAATAGAAAAATCACCTTCTCATTTTCTGAACACCCCATTCAGCTCAGCAGCCTTTATAACTACAAAGCAAGCAAAAGTATATACAAATCCATGGTGGGTATAAACTTGTTAAACTTGAGATGTTTTTCAGGATTATGTAAGCTTTCTGTTGATGCCATAAAGCGTAACATAAACTCCCATTTGCTCAAGTTATCAAAAAGATGAATTCACCAGATATTCATAAATTGAAATTAAGACACATCACACATTCTCACTGAGTGGCCTGTTTGGATTAGTAGGTATTCCTGACCCATGATCTTACCTTCCCTGTAAAATACTCTTCCACAAAACAGGTAAGTGGACAGTTCTAGACTTATGCGCATAGATATATTTATGCAAACTTCCGTATGTTATTGCTAAAGAAATGGAAATATCTGCAGGGCAGTGGTAGTTAAACACAAGATAACCTTGAAGTTTTTCCAAGTTATGTAAACTTTCATTACGTAATATGATGCACCACACAAACTCCTTATTAGACAAATCATTCGCAGAAATATTAAGGCAAATTAATATGTATATATCAAAATGGCATGTGTTCATAACTTGTCATGAAAATAAATCACAAAGTCCAGTTACTGACCATTCCATTTTGGTCAGCAACTATTTCTGACATGTTGTAACATTTATGCATATACACATACACACAATTATCCACATATACATGTTCGCATGCACACAATAACCCATAATAAACAGAAACAGAAATATGTCTGAGAGTATGTATATATACGGACATGATTAGAGAAATATCATGTCTGTGAGTGTGACACACACACACACACACACACACACACACACACACACACACACACACACACACACACACACACACACACACACACACACACATCTCCCAGAGATTGCCACACCTCTAGAAAAGAGCTCCTCAATGACCTTATTTAAGTATAACTTAGACAAGTGGATGGGAGACTGTAAATTTACCTCAGGGGGTGTCACCCATGTCCCTCTTGGATAAGGGCAGTCAGTGGTGATCATAGACTCGCTCTGCAAATATAGACCATACAACTTGGTTAATAAGGGAACAGGAGTATAACATGGCTAGCCTTAGAAAAGCTCTAGGGCCAACAGCCTAGTGACCTCCTCTGAGCCTATTGAGTTAGTGGTAGCTCAGGTGAATGCAATAGATCCAATAACACCTATCAAAAAGAGTAAGAGTTCTTTATTTAACACAACAGAAAAAAAATGCATTTACTTATTTACAAACTGTACATATTTACAGGCACATATATACACATTTCTATTTTTTACTATTTATTATTTTTCTTATAAGATCCTAATTGTTATTCTTCCATAACTGACCCCCAGTCCTTCGTCCATAACCATAACCTAATTTTTCAAAATATATTTGCCAAAATCAATTTCCCATTAAACAAAATTTCATACAATTTTTCATTCCAAACATAAAATTAATTCTTATCTATCATTCTCACACAGTTTTTCTTTTTGTTCTCGTAATATCCATACACAAATGTATTCATATATATATTGTTTAGGCCATTAATACTGTCAAAAAAATTCTTAACACTTTTTTGCAGTTTCATCACTATTTTGCATTTCAGAAAATATGCTCTGTTGTCTCTTCCTTCACACAAAATAAACCCTTTCAACTTTCCTTTTATACAACATATTCACTTTACTGGTTACTTATTTATTACCGGCCTCCATAGGAAATCCTGATACTCTGCTACCCTGGGATACCACTTTTTCCTTATTTAAATGGCTTTAATCACTTCTTCTGGTACATTTTCCCATGAATGTACATTATAATATTTCATCACATTATTATACCACATCCTTCTGTCTTTCTCTGCATCATCAACTTTTATTTTCTATGTTAGTATTTTTTCTTGATAATTTTTTAATTTCTTAATTTACACATTTTTCCTCTTTTTCATATTCTCATTATCTCCCAGAACCTTTGTACTTATATTTAAACATTCTCACTATTAATTTCTTTTTTTACATAATTTTTATTGATTTTTCATAAATACAAATGCAACAAAAATGTTAAACAATATAAACAAATCTTAACTATATACAATGTCCATTATAGAAGTAACTTTGTCAATACATTCACATTTTATCTAACAATTTTTTTAAGTTTTAACCAAGCTAGTTTTTTATGTGTCTTTCTTGTAGTTCTTAAAGTTATAGTAATTAATTCTCTATTACAAACTATTTTGGCCAGTGATAGAAATTCTACAAAAGGTGTAATTTTATTACTTTTCCAGTTTGAGATAATGTTTTTTCTTGCTATTGCAAGGAGGGACCAGAGGAGGTGCACTTGTGTACTTGGAACATACACTGGAATTCGAGCATTAAATAATAACAATGAGTCAGTGACCTCACATTTATCCAATCACAACACTTTAATAAAGGATTTGAATTCCGACCAAATGGGAATTACAGTATTACACGTATGTACCCAGTCTGCATACTCTGCATCTTCACATCTCCAACATAATTAGGTCTCATTACCTGATATTAATGCTATTTTTGGAGTGTGAAAAAACTTCTGTGAATAAATTTCCATGTGTAAATTTTTCAAAAGGGAGATGATGTAGTTTTACTGGCTGATTTAAATATTACTGATTTCTCTTTTTCTGAAAAGCTAGAGTTATTAATTTTTTCTATATAGATCCATAGGGACTCATCTGGAGCTGGTACATCCATTCGTAATATCCTATATAACCTTGACACTGATAGTCCATCATTTGTGCATAGTGTATTGATTTCACAAAAAAGTGTTAGAATTTTGAGTTTAGGTGTAGATTTCACTATTCTCTAAAAGTGTGTATGTTTAGCCATTTTTTTATTTATGTTATAACTTGCTATGAGAGAGGTTACCTCCTGTATATAATTGTGATCAGGAATCTGATACCAGAAAACCAGCCCATTTCCTTTAATTTCTTCTATTTTTTTCATGTTATAAGAGTCCAAGCATTTATTTATTAATGCTATGGGAAACAATAAATAAAAGATTTCTCATCTTATAATCTTTGAACATTAGCTGTCTGAAATGGTTTACTATGTAATTAACAAATGGAGAAATTTTTTTTGTTACTTGTATTAAAGCAAATGTTTTTTATGATAAGGTAAACTTTTTCTACTTCAGAAAACATATAATTGTTTATTGTTTCCTCACAATTGTCTAGTGATATTGCTTTATGTAGATATTTCCAGTTAGAAATATATTTTCTATTTAGCCAATGACTTATAATGTTAAAGATAATTGATTCAGTATATAGCTCTAGATGTGGAAATGAGATCCCACCCTCTTCCCAACTTCTGTAATGTCATGAATGACTAATCCTTGATTTTTCTTTTGGAAACCATAACAATTTTATTAATAAAGAGTTAAGTGGTTTTATTAGTTTTTTGGAAGGGGGTGCTAGGATGAAAGACATACAGCATTTTGGGTAGTATGATCATTTTATGTAATGATAGCCTTTCCTCCATGGTGAATAACATTTTATTCCATTTGTTTAAGTAATCTTTAATGGTGTCTATTAACATTATGAAATGTGCTTGCTTAGTGTCCTACCATCTTGCTTTAATGGTTATACCTAGACATTTAATCATAGTGTTAGCCATATTAAAGTCTCTGTGTCTATCCTGAATGGGGTTTATTTTTTTTGTTTAACAACATTTTTTTCAATTTTATTTTGATTAAAACTTAGGCCTGATATAATTTCAAAGTTTTGAAGAGATTCTATAAGATGTTCAATTGAAGTATCTATGTTCCCAGTTGTTAATAAGATCTCATCAGCAAAAAGCTGGATTTTGGAATTGTACTTTGCACTGACATAGAAGCTACTTATTTTATCATTAGTTCTTATGTAATTAGCTAATGGCTCCACTGATAGAGCAAATAAAAAGGGTGATAAAGGGCACACTTGCTTGGTGCCTTTCATTATTTTAAGTGGTCCTGACAAGAAAGCTCCAATTTTAATGTATGATATAGAAGCAGTGTATAATTTCTTCAGCAATTTAAAAAAAAATCTGAGGAAAAGTTATACATTTCTAGAACTTTAAATAAATAGGGCCAATTCAAAGAATTAAATGCTTTGTCCAAGTCCCGGCTAATAATTGCTAATTCTCTCTTTTTTGTTTGCATTGTCCATTAATGTTAATAGTCTGATTAAACTATCTTGGACCTTCCTGTGTGAAATAAACAATGTTTGATCATCTTTTATTATTTTTGGTAAAAATGTATTTAATCTATCTGCTAGAATAGATGTAAAAATCTTGTAGTCCACATTCAGAAGGAGAATAGGGCAGTAAGATGTTATAAAATTAGGGTCCTTGTCATATTTCAAAATGGGTGACATCATAGCATATTTCCAGGAAGGAAAATGTCATCATTCCTTCTGAAGTCTTCAAAAGCATCTATTAGAATTTCTAAGGTGTCATTCGGGAGTATCTTATATATTTCCCCTATTAGCCCGTCAAGACCAGGGGCCTTAGTATTTTTAATGTTTTTTATTTTTCCCTTAAGTTCCCTTAATGATATAGACTTAAGAAGTCTAGAGTTTTGTTCTTTTATTAATCTTTTATCAATATTGTCTTTCAAAAACTTGTCTCTCATACTATTATTAGTATTATGTAGGTTGGTGTTATTTGTTAGAGATTATGAATATAAGGCTGAAATTAATTATGTTGTAAATATGCTGAAAGATAAAGCATAGAATAAAAAGCTTGCTTGAATATACGTATAGAGTTTAGCAAAGTAAAATGGGCATTCATACTATATGTATAACAGACAGGCTCCTCTTCACATCATCAGAAAAAAGCCTAGAAAAGCAATTTTGGAAAGCAAGTATTACATGATTTTCTGTTTGCAGAACAAATATCTAAACTCAGCAATACGTGATGTTTTTTCAATAGGAACAGAACAGATGTTTCCTTTCATACTTCTGTTATTCTGATTGTGTGCATTTGTGCATTTTCACATCAGCAGAACTGCTGACAGGACAATAGAAAAGTCTAAAAACAGACATTATGTGACTTCCCACAGAAGGCCAAAAAATATACCAAGAGGAAATAACAAAATCTATGTGCGTGACTAGCACTCTGTATAACAATTGTAGTAGTTCAGTTATGTGAGAAAGGGACAGAGAGAGGTATTTTGTAGAAGTCATCATTCATATCTGTAATGAAGGAAAACTTTGTAAATATATGCTACAATTTGACAGAAAGAGTATGTGTTGTTTGTTATAAAAATAAGTTATCTGTAACTGTGCTTATAGCTGCAAAATATATTTCTTTATCAGTGTGCAATTCAAAAGGCTTGGTGCTTTAAACCGAATACAGATGGAGTCATGCAAAGCTCTGTGTCTCTGATTCAGCAGTAAACAGCACAGCAAGACTGTGTGTCTCAAGAAGACTTTGGATCCAGCACAGCACAGAAGCAGAGCACACATAAAATACATTTTTCAATGGTGACACTGACAACGTTCCTAGCCTGTATCCAAAAACAGGGGGAGTGAGTGGGTAATGCCTTGTATAAGGTCACTCCTGTAAAAGCACAGTGACTAACGTTTATGTGAAGTACTTCAGATTTCTACAGTTTTATACAGTTTGTAGCAATAATACAGTTTATTAGACGTCTAAATCCAGAGTGAGACTGCAGTGCAGGAAGGTGAGCAGTGCCATAAATTCTCCAAAAAAGGTACAATACAAAGTTGTAAGACTAAAACTGCCAGTTTTGCTGTACCAACTTCACAAATGACTACAGAGACTTTTCAACCATCTACAGTAAAGCAGCCTGACCATCTGCCTCTCTGTTGACTGGTAAGAACATTTTTCTGTGTTACATACAGTATGAATGCCATAAAGGTAATAATAATAATAACAGAATGAAATGTATATAGAGCATATTAGCAAATGTAAAACCTTATTAGGGCAAGTTAATAGTAAGGCATTATGCAAATGGATTGCAAGTTAATAGTAAGGCATTATGCAAATGGATAACAATATTTGACTGGTATCTGAAACAAAATCATGTGTGGTATAAAAAAGGTTTATTGTGTGTACAATGTCATAAAAATACAGTGCATGCCACTATTCAAACTGTACAGACAAAAATTTTAATGGTAAAGAACCAAGAAAAGTTAATATGCTGATATTATATTCAAATGTTAGACGGTTATGTTCTGTCACCAGATGTAAAAGGTTTATTTCAGAATTGCAACAACAGTCAAATCAGTTACTGATAGAACCTCTAGTACATTTTGTTACAAAAGAATGTAATAAACTTCTAAAAGACAGACACAATGTGTTCAGAAAGCTTAGACAAGTTATACATACATCTTTTCAAAAGTGCATAGGAGTTTTAGATTCAGCAGAACAGGCTCCTGAGACATATCAGAAAGACTATGCAACATTACAGGAAACTCTTTAACAGCAGTTACAGGATAAAGGAAATAAATTAGCTAAATTGACAGAAACGGACTTCCTCCATGTAACAGTTGAGCTTAAAAAGATCAGGAAACTACAGCTGATTTGTACAAAATAAATATATTTTATAATATGTTTATGTTTTGAAAATGGTTAAGCATACATGCTAAGATCTGATGTATGGACAAATCATTCTCAAATGTTTAAAACTTCCATTCAGTTAAAGCAAGACATTTATCAGTACTACAGTAAAGTAGAGCATATGACTGCCATTCTTAGCATAGTCAAAAGGTAAATAAAACTGTTCTAGTGTATAAAAATTAAATAGAAATAGTTACATGAAACAGTTCTACGAAACAGTTCTAATGCATAAAATTAAATAAAAATAGTTAATGAGTAAAAATTTAAAGTCACAAGACTGACATGCTTAAATAAAAATTTAAAGTCACGAGACTGACATGCATGTATTTTCTTTTCATCTAAAATACATCTGTTACAATGCACAAGAATAACAGGCAGACAACAGCAAATATAAATAATGTAAATATAAATGTGTTAGTTAAGCTAATATCTATTTTGTTTTTTACAATTTTGTATAATTGTATAGTAACACCACACCAAACAGTTAAAGTTCTGATTAAAAAAAAAATAAAATCACAGATGGTATTAGTCAAACAGTTTTTGTAAAATTAATGGCAGGACAGTTAAATAAATAAAAAATACTGAAATCCATGTAAGCTAATTGTATGTAGTATAAATGCATAGTTATGCAAATCACAAAAGTTTTATTTAAAGAAAAATGCTAAAAGGTTAACTATAGTTTACAGAGTATAAAATGTGAGCTCAGACCTTCCTAGACTAGATGAATAGTTACAGGAAATGTTGGAAAGATAAGATAAACAAGACTGATTGTCAGACAAGTGGCTTATATGTTTCTAAACTATTATTGTTATTAAAATATAATTGTTAAATGTTTACAGGCAACACTATGTGGTAATTGTAATAAAATGTCACAATTGTGCATAGATGTTACTGATAATCTGTTTGCAAGTAAATGTTAAAAGAAAAAAAAACTTAGTTACATCAAGTATAGCCAGCACATGGGCCATAATATACATACAGTTAAAATCAATTATGCAAAAAGATATAAATACCTGCTAGTGGTAATAAACAGCAAAAGCTTTATAAAAAATGATCAAATCAGACAAAGGTCCATAGTTTGTTAACCTAATAAAGTAGATAAACAATACTGCAATACTGCAGGGGAGGGGTACTTTCTCAGTTTTACACTGACTGTATAAGCAGTACTGCACAAGGGTCTGAAATAGAGCTACAGGAGGAAATAATATTTCATTCCTTCTTGACAATACTCTTTTAGGGGGGAGGAAAAAACAGGTATTAGTGCATAAGAAACACTAGTAAACAGATTAAATCTGAAAGTCCAAGATATTTTATGCTAGTTATTGTATTGTTTAGTATAAAATTGTATTTACAACCTGTTAAACTGTAAAGCTATACACAAGATGATTTAAAATTGCTTTATTACAGCTATACATTTTTAAAGTTTTTTTCCAAGATAGTTTTATGCTGAGTATGTAGTTTAAAATGATTGCCTTTGGTGCCAATTC